>NW_025214338.1:15340-17220 GCF_004010195.1 Chiloscyllium plagiosum | reverse complement strand
CCAACACACATGCCCAAGCAGAAACATCCACAACACCCACACCCACGCAGAGAGGTCCCCATGACACACGCCCATGCAGACACGTCCCCAAAACACACGCCCACGCAGACAAGTCCACAACTCACACACCCACGCAGACATGTCCCCAACGCACACGCCCATGCAGACTCTTCCCCAACACACACGCCCACGCAGACACGACCCCAATGCATATGCACACGCAGACATGTACCCAACACAAACGCCCAAGCAGACATGTCCCCAACACACACGCCCACGCAGACGTATCCCCAAAACACATGCCCAAGCAGAAACATCCACAACACCCACACCCACGCAGAGAGGTCCCCATGACACACGCCCATGCAGACACGTCCCCAAAACACACGCCCACGCAGACAAGTCCACAACTCACACACCCACGCAGACACATCCACAACACACACGCCCACGCAGACATGTCCCCAACACACACGCCCACGCAGACGCATCCCCAACACACACGCCCACACAGACGCGTCCCCAACACACACACGCCCACGCAGACAAGTCCCCAACACACATCCCCACGCAGACGTGCCACCAACACACACGCCCATGCAGACACGACCCCAATACATACGCCCACGCAGACATGTACCCAACACACACGCCCACGCAGACAGGTCCCCAACACACACGGCCACGCAGACGTACCCCCAACACACATGCCCAAGCAGAAACATCCACAACACCCACACCCACGCAGACACGCAGACAAGTCCCCAAGACACACGCCCACGCAGACGCATCCCCAACACACACGCCCACACAGACGCGTCCACAACACACGCGCCCACGCAGACATGTCCCCAACACATATGCCCACGCGGACGCATCCACAACACACACGCCCACACAGACGCGTCCCCAACACACACCCCCACGCAGACAAGTCCCCAACACACACGCCCACACAGACGCGTACACAACACACACACCCAAGCAGATATGTCCCCAACACACATGCCCACGAAGACACGTCCCCAACACACACGTCCACGCAGATGCATCCACAAATCACACACCCACGCAGACATGTCCCCAACGAACACGCCCATGCAGACACTTCCCCAACACGCACACCCACGCAGACACGACCCCAATGCACACACCAACGCAGACACATCCCCAACGCACACGCCCACGCAGACACGACCCCAATGCATACGCACACGCAGACATGTACCCAACTCACACGCCCACGCAGACATGTCCCCAACACACACGCCTACGCAGACGTATCCCCAAAACACATGCCCAAGCAGAAACATCCACAACACCCACACCCACGCAGAGAAGTCCCCAAGACACACGCCCACGCAGACAGGTCCCAAGACACACGCCCACGCAGACACGTTCCCAAGACACACGCCCACGGAGACGCATCCCCAACACACATGCCCAAACAGACGCGTCCACAACACACACGCCCACGCAGACATGTCCCCAACACACATGCCCACGCAGACACATCCACAACACACACGTCCCAAACTCACACACCCACGCAGACATGTCCCCAACGCACACGCCCATGCAGACACTTCCCCAACACGCACACCCACGCAGACACGACCCCAATGCACACACCAACGCAGACACATCCCCAACGCACACGCCCACGCAGACACGACCCCAATGCATACGCCCACGCAGACATGTACCCAACACACACGCCCAAGCAGACATGTCCCCAACACACACGCCTACGCAGACGTATCCCCAAAACACATGCCCAAGCAGAAACATCCACAACACCCACACCCACGCAGAGAAGTCCCCAAGACACACGCCCATGCAGACACGTCCCCAAAACACACGCCCACGCAGACAAGTCC
>NW_025214338.1:6124-12530 GCF_004010195.1 Chiloscyllium plagiosum | reverse complement strand
CCCACGCAGACATGTCCCCAACACACACGCCTACGCAGACGTATCCCCAAAACACATGCCCAAGCAGAAACATCCACAACACCCACACCCACGCAGAGAAGTCCCCAAGACACACGCCCACGCAGACAGGTCCCAAGACACACGCCCACGCAGACACGTTCCCAAGACACACGCCCACGGAGAAGCATCCCCAACACACACGCACATACAGACGCGTCCACAACACACACGCCCACGCAGACATGTCCCCGACACACATGCCCACGCAGACACATCCACAACACACACGTCCACGCAGACGCGTCGACAACACGCACACCAACACAGACACGTCCCCAACACAGACGCCCACGCAGACGCATCCCCAACACACACGCCCACGTAGAAACGTCCCCAACACAGACGCCCACGCAGACACGTCCCCAAAATACACACCCATGCAGACACGTCTCCAACACACACACCCACGCAGACATGTCCCCAACACACACGCCCACGCACACACGTCCCCACGCACATGCCCACTAAGACACGTCCCCAACACACACGTCCACGCAGACACGTCGACAACACGCACACCCATGCAGACGCGTCCACAACTCACACACCCACGCAGACATGTCCCCAACTCACACGCCCATGCAGACACTTCCCCAACACGCACACCCACGCAGACACGTCCCCAACGCACATGCCCATGTAGACACGTCCCCAACGCGCACGCCCACGCAGACACATCCCCAACACACACGCCCACGCAGACACGACCACAACGCATACGCCGACGCAGACATGTACCCAACACACACGCCCACGCAGACATGTCCCCAACACAGACGGCCACACAGACGCATCCCCAACACATACGCCCACACAGACGCGTCCCCAACACACACACCCATGCAGACATGTCCCCAACACACACGCCCACGCACACACATCTCCAACGCACACGCCCACTAAGACACGTCCCCAACACACACGTCCACGCAGACGCGTCGACAACACGCACACCAACACAGACGTGTCCACAACACACATGCCCACGCAGACGCATCCCCAACACACACACCCACACAGACACTTCCCCAACACGCACACCCACGCAGACACGTCCGCAACGCACATGCCCATGTAGACACGTCCCCAACACACACACCCATGCAGACACAACCCCAACACACACGTCCACGCAGACGCGTCCACAACTCACACACCCACGCAGACATGTCCTCAACTCACACGCCCATGCAGACACTTCCCCAACACGCACACCCACGCAGACACTTCCCCAACGCACATGCCCATGTGGACACGCCCCAACAACACACACCCACGCAGACACAACTCCAACACACACGCCCATGCAAAGACGTCCCCAATGCACACGCCCACGAAGACACGTCCCCAACACACACCCACGCAGACACGTCGCCAACGCACACGCCCACGCAGACACGACCCCAACACACACGCCCACACATCCCCAACACACACGCCCACGCAGACACGACCACAACGCATACGCCCACGCAGACATGTACCCAACACACACGCCCACGCAGACAGGTCCCCAACACACACGCCCACGCAGACGTACCCCCAAAACACATGCCCAAGCAGAAACATCCACAACACCCACACCCACGCAGAGAAGTCCCCAAAACACACGCCCACGCAGACACGTCCCCAAAACACACGCCCACGCAGACAAGTCCCCAACACACACCACCACGCAGATGTGCCACCAAAACACACGCCCACAACTCAAACACCCACGCAGACACGTCCCCAACACACACGCCCACGCAGACATGTCGCCAACGCAAACGCCCACACAGACATGTCCCCAACGCACACGCCCACAAAGACGCGTCCACAACACACACGCCCACGCAGACATGTCCCCAACACACACGTCCACGCAGACGCATCCCCAACACACACGCCCACACAGACGCGTCCCCAACACACACCCATGCAGACATGTCCCCAACACACACGCCCACGCAGACACGTCCCCAACACACACGTCCACGCAGATGCGTCCACAACTCACACACCCACGCAGACACGTCCACAACTCACACACCCACGCAGACGGGTCCCCAACACACACGCCTACGCAGACACGTCGCCAACACGCACACCCACAAAGAAGCAAACACAACACACGCCCACGCAGACATGTCTCCAACACACACGCGCACGCAGACGCACCCCAACACACACGCCCACACAGACGCGTCCCCAACAGACACACCCAAGCAGACATGTCCCCAACAAACATGCCCACGCAGACGCGTCCACAACTCACACACCCACGCAGACATATCCCCAACGCACACGCCCATGCAGACACTTCCCCAACACGCACACCCACGCAGACACGTCCCCAACGCACAGACCCATGCAGACACATCCCCAACGCACACGCCCACGCAGACACGACCCCAATGCATACGCCGACGCAGACATGTACCCAACACACACGCCCACGCAGACAGGTCCCCAACACACACGGCCACGCAGACGTACCTCCAACACACAGGCCCAAGCAGAAACATCCACAACACCCACACCCACGCAGACACGTCCCCAAGACACACGCCCACGCAGACACGTCCCCAAGACACACGCCCACGCAGACAAGTCCCCAAGACACACGCCTATGCAGACGCATCCCCAACACACACGCCCACACAGACGCGTCCCCAACACACTCACCCACGCAGACAGGTGCCCAACACACACGCCCACGCAGACGTACCCCCAAAACACATGCCCAAGCAGAAACATCCACAACACCCACACCCACGCAGAGAGGTCCCCAACACACACGCCCACGCAGACATGTCCCCAAAACACACGCCCACGCAGACAAGTCCCCAACACACACGCCCACGCAGACGCGACCCCAACACACACACCCAAGAAGACATGTCCCCAACACACACGCCCACGCAGACACGTCCCCAACATGCACACCCACGCAGACACGTCCACAACACACACGCCCACGCAGACATGTCCCCAACACACACGCCCACGCAGACATGTCCACAACAGACACGCCCATGCAGACACTTCCCCAATACGCACACCCACGCAGACATGTCCCCAATGCACATGCCACGCAGACACGTCCCCAACGCACACACCCACGCAGACACGACCCCAACACACACGCCCATGCAGACACGTCCACAATGCACATGCCCACGCAGACACGTCCCCAACACACATACCACGCAGACACGTCCCCAACGCACACGTCCACGCAGACATGTACCCAACACACACGCCCACGCAGACACGACCCCAACACACACACCCACGAAGACACGTCACCAACACACACACAAGCGCAGACACGACCCCAACACACGCACCCACGCAGACACGTCCCCAACATGCACACGCCCACGCAGACACGTCCCCAACGCATACGCCCACGCAGACGTTTACCCAACACACACGCCCACGCAGACCCATCCCCAACAGACACACCCACACAGACACATCCCCAACACATACGCCCACGAAGACACGTCCCCAACGCACACGCCCACGCAGACATGTACCCAACACACACGCCCACGCAGACACGACCCCAACACACACACCCACGCAGACACGTCCCCAACGCACACGCCCACGCAGACACGACCCCAATACACACGCCCACGCAGACATGTACCCAACACACACGCCCACGCAGACACGTCCCCAATGCACACGTCCACAAAGACACGTCCCCAACACACACACCCACGCAGACACGTCCCCAACGCACACGCCCACGCAGACACGACCCCAATACACACGCCCACGCAGACATGTACCCAACACACACGCCCACGCAGACACGTCCCCAATGCACACGTCCACGCAGACATAACCCCAACACACACGCCCACGCAGACGTGTACCCAACACACACACCCACGCAGACACGTCGCCAACGCATACGCCCACGCAGACATGTACCCAAAACACACGCCCACGCAGACCCATCCCCAACACGCACGCCCACACAGACAAGTTCCCAACACGCACGCCCCCGCAGACGTACCTCCAACACACATGCCCAAGCAGACGCGTCCACAACTCACACACCCACGCAGACGCGTCCACAACACACACGCCCACGCAGACATGTCCCCAACACACACGCCCATGCAGACACTTCCCCAATACGCACACCCATGCAGACACGTCCCCAATGCACATGCCCACGCAGACATGTCCCTAACGCACACGCCCACACAGACGCGTCCACAACACACACGCACAAGCAGACATGTCTCCAACACATACGCCCACGCAGACGCATCCCCAACACACACGCCCACACAGACGCGTCCCCAACACACACACCCATGCAGACATGTCCCCAACACACACGCCCACGCAGACAAGTCCCCAACACACACGTCCATGCAGATGCGTCCACAACTCACACACTCACGCAGACACGTCCCCAACACACACACCTACGCAGACATGTCACCAACACGCACACCCACAAAGAGGCGAACACAACACACACACCCACGCAGACATGTCTCCAACACACATGCGCACGCAGACGCACCCCAACACACACACCCACACAGACGTGCCCACGCAGACACGTCCCCAACACACACGTCCACGCAGACGCGTCCACAACTCACACACCCACGCAGACATGTCCACAATGCACACGCCCATGCAGACACTTCCCCAACACGCACACCCACGCAGACACGTCCCCAATGCACACACACGCGCAGACACATCCCCAACACACACGCCCACGCAGACACGACCCCAATGCATACGCCCACGCAGACATGTACCCAACACACACGCCCACGCAGACAGGTCCCCAACACACACGGCCACGCAGACAGGTCCCCAACACACACGCCCACGCAGACAGGTCCCCAACACACACGGCCACGCAGACGTACCCCCAACACACATGCCCAAGCAGAAACATCCACAACACCCACACCCACACCCACGTAGACACGTCCCCAAGACACACGCCCACGCAGACAAGTCCCCAACACACACGCCCACGCAGACGCATCCCCAACACACCCGCCCACACAGATGCGTCCACAACACACACGCCCACGCAGACATGTCCCCAACACATATGCCCACGCAGACGCATCCACAACACACACGCCCACACAGACGCATCCCCAACACACACACCCATGCAGACATGTCCCCAACACACATGCCCACGCAGACACGTCCCCAACACACACGTCCACGCAGACGCGTCCACAACGCATACACCCACGCAGACATGTCCACAACACACACGCCCACGCAGACACGTCGACAACAATCACACCCACACAGGCGCGTCCACAACACACACGCCCACGCAGACACGTCGACAACAATCACACCCACACAGGCGCGTCCACAACACACACGCCCACGCAGACACGTCGACAACAATCACACCCACGCAGACATGTCCACAACACACACGCCCACGCAGACACGTCGACAACAATCACACCCACACAGGCGCGTCCACAACACACACGCCCACGCAGACATGTCCCCAACACACAAGCCCACGCAGATGCACCCCCAACACACATGCCCAAGCAGAAACATCCCCAACACCGACGCCCACACAGACATGTACCCAACACACACGCCCACGCAGACACGTCGCCAACATGCACACCCACGCAGACACGTCCCCAACACACACGTCCACACAGACGCGTCCACAACTCACACACCCATGCAGACATGTCCGCAACGCACACGCCCATGCAGACACTTCCCCAACGCACACGCACACACAGACACGACCCCAATGCATACGCCCACGCAGACATGTACCCAACACATACGCCCACGCAGACAGGTCCCCAACACACACGGCCACGCAGACGTACCCCCAACACACATAACACACACGGCCACGCAGACGTACCCCCAACACACATGCCCAAGCAGAAACATCCACAACACCCGCACCCACGCAGATACGTCCCAAGACACACGCCCACACAGATACGTCCCCAAGACACACGCCCACGCAGACAAGTCCCCAAGACACACGCGCACGCAGACGCATCCCCAACACACACGCCCACACAGACGCGTCCACAACACACACGCCCACGCAGACATGTCCCCAACACATATGCCCACGCAGACGCATCCACAACACACACGCCCACACAGACGCGTCCCCAACACACACACCCATGCATACATGTCCCTAACACACACGTCCACGCAGATGCGTCCACAAAGCACACACGCACGCAGACACGTCCACAACACACACGCCCACGCAGACACGTCCACAACAATCACACCCACACAGACACGTCCACAACACACACGCCCACGCAGACATGTCCCCAACACACAA
>NW_025214338.1:0-6038 GCF_004010195.1 Chiloscyllium plagiosum | reverse complement strand
CACACACACCCATGCAGACACGTCCCCAACACACACGCCCACGCAGACACGTCCCCAACACAGATGCCCACACAGACGCGTCCCCAACACATGTCGACGCAGATGCGTCCCCAACACACACACCCATGCAGACACATTCCCAACACACACGCCCACGTAGAAATGTCCCCAACACAGACGCCCACGCAGACACGTCCCCAATGCACATGCCCATGTAGAAACGTCCCCAACACAGACGCCCACACAGACGCATCCCCAACACACACGCCCACGTAGAAACGTCCCCAACACAGACGCCCACGCAGACACGTCCCCAAAATACACATTCATGCAGACACGTCTCCAACACACACACCCATGCAGACACGTCTGCAACACACACGCCCACACAGACACGTCCCCAAAACACACGCTCACGCAGACGCGTCCCCAACACACATGCTCACGCAGACGCATCCCCAACACACATGCCCACGTGGAAACGTCCCCAACACATACGCCCACGCAGACGCGTCCCCAACACACACGCCCACGCAGACATGTCCCCAACACACACCCTCACGCAGACACGTTCCCAACACACAAACCCACGCAGACATGACACCAACGCACACGCCCACGCAGACACATCCCCAACACACACGCACATGCAGAAACGTCCCCAACACACACGCCCATGCAGACACATCCCCAACACACACGCCCACGCAGACGCGTCCACAACGCACACGCCCTCACAGACTTGCCCCCAACACACATACCCACGCAGACAAATCCCCAACATACACGCCCACACAGACAAGTCCCCAAGCACACGCCCACGCAGACACATCCCCAACACGCACGCCCACGCAGACACATATCCAACAGACACGCCCACACAGACGCGTCCCCAACACACACGCCAACGCAGACACGTCCCCAACACACACGTCCATGCAGATGCGTCCACAACTCACACACCCATGCAGACACGTCCCCAACACACACGCCTACGCAGACACGTCGCCAACACGCACACCCACAAAGAGGCGAACACAACACACACGCCCACGCAGACATGTCTCCAACACACACGCCCACGTAGAAACGTCCCCAACGCACACGCCCACGCAGACGCGTCCACAACGCACACGCCCATGCAGACACATCCCCAACACACACGCCCACGCAGACGCGTCCACAACGCACACGCCCATGCAGACACATTCCCAACACACACGCCCACGTAGAAACGTCCCCAACACAGACGCCCACGCAGACACGTCCCCAAAATACACATTCATGCAGACATGTCTCCAACACACACACCCATGCAAACACGTCTGCAACACACACGCCCACACCGACCAGTCCCCAAAACACACGCTCACGCAGACGCGTCCCCAACACACATGCTCACGCCCACGCATCCCCAACACACATGCCCATGCAGAAACGTCCCCAACACACACGCCCATGCAGACACATCCCCAACACACACGCCCACGCAGACGCGTCCCCAATGCACACGCCCTCACAGAATTGTCCCCAACACACATACCCACGCAGACAAGTCCCCAACATACTCGCCCACACAGACAAGTCCCCAAGACACACGCCCACGCAGACACATCCCCAACACGTACGCCCACGCAGACACATATCCAACAGACACGCACACGCAGACACATCCCCAACACACACGCCCACGCAGACACATCTCCAACAGACACGCCCACGCAGACACATCCCCAACACACACGCCCACGCAGACACGTCCGTAACACACACGCCCACGCAGACACATCCCCAACATGTATGCACAAGCAGACATGTCCCCAACACACACACCCACACAGACACATCTCCAACACACACGCCCACGCAGACAAGTCCCCAAGACATACGCCCACGCAGACCCGTTCCCAACACACACGCCCACACAGACACATCCCCAACACACAGGCCCACGCAGACAAGTCCCCAACACACACACCCACGCTGACACGTCCCCAACACGCACACACCCACGCAGACACGTCCCCAACACACACACCCATGCAGACGTGCCCCCAGCACACACGCCCACGCAGACACGTCCACAACACACACGCCCACGCAGACGCGTCCACAACTCACACACCCACGCAGACACGTCCCCAACATACATGACCACGCAGACATGTGCCAACACACACGCCCACACAGACGCGTCCACAACACACACCACCAAGGAAACAAGACCCTAATACACACGCACACGCAGACGCATCCCCAACACACACGCCCACACAGACGCGTCCCCAAAACACACACCCACGCAGACATGTCCCCAACACACACGCCCACGCAGACGTGTACCCAACACACAAGCCCACGCAGACGCGTCCACAACTCACACACCCACGCAGACACGTCCCCAACATACATGACCACGCAGACATGTGCCAACACACACGCCCACACAGACGCGTCCACAACACACACCACCAAGGAAACAAGACCCCAATACACACGCAGACGCATCCCCAACATACATGCCCACACCGATACACACGCAGACGCATCCCCAACATACATGCCCACACCGACGCGTCCCCAAAACACACACCCACGCAGACATGTCCCCAACACACACGCCCACGCAGACGTGTCCACAACTCACACACCCACGCAGACATATCTCCAACGCACACACCCATGCAGACACTTCCCCAACACGCACACCCACGCAGACACGTCCCCAATGCACATGCCCACGCAGACACGTGCCCAATGCACACACCCACGCAGACACAACCCCAACACACACACCCACGCAGACGTGTACCCAACACACACGCCAATGCAGACACATCCCCAACACACACGCCCACACAGACACATCCCCAACACGCACGCCCACGCAGACAAGTTCCCAACACGCACGCCCACGCAGACGTACCCCCAACACACATGCCCAAGCAGACGCGTCCACAGCTCACACACCCACGCAGACACGTCCCCAACAAACACGCCCACGCAGACATGTCCCCAACACACACACCCACACAGACGCGTCCACAACTTACACACCCACGCAGACACGTCCCCAACACACACGCCCACGCAGACATGTCCCCAACACACACGCCCACACAGACGCGTCCACAACACACACGCCCACGCAGACATGTCCACAACACACATGCCCACGCAGACGCATCCCCAACACACACAGCCACGCAGACGCGTCCACAACTCACACAACCACGCATACACGTCCCCAACACACATGCCCACGCAGACACGTGCCCAATGCACACACCCACGCAGACACAACCCCAACACACATGCCCATGCAGACACGTCCCCAACGCACACGCCCACGAAGACACGTCCCCAACACACACCCACGCAGACGTGTACCCAACACACACACACACGCAGACACGTCCCCAACGCACACACCCACGCAGACACGTCCCCAACGCATACGCCCATGCAGACGTGTACCCAACACACACGCCCACGCAGACCCATCCCCAACACACACGCCCACACAGACACATCGCCAACACACACGCCCACACAGACACATCGCCAACACACACGCCCACGCAGACAAGTTCCCAACACGCACGCCCACGCAGACGTACCCCCAACACACATGCCCAAGCAGACGCGTCCACAACTCACACACCCACGCAGACATGTCCCCAACACATACGCCCACACAGACGCGCCCACGCAGACATGTCCACAACACACACGCCCACGCAGACGCATCCCCAACACACACGGCCACACAGACGCGTCCACAACTCACACACCCACACAGACACGACCCCAACGCACACGCCCACGCAGACATGTACCCAACACACACGCCCACGCAGACACTTCCCCAACATGCACACCCACGCAGACACGTCCCCAACGCACACGCCCACAAAGACACGTCCCCAACACACACACCCATGCAGACACGTACCCAACGCACATGCCCACGCAGACATAACCCCAACACACACGCCCACGCAGACGTGTACCCAATACACACACCCACGCAGACATGTCCCCAACACATACGCCCACGCAGACGTGTACCCAACACACACGCCAATGCAGACCCATCCCCAACACCAGGGGATCACTGAGACACAGGGGAGAGAGTAACCCAGGGGATCACTGAGACACAGGGGAGAGAGTAACCCAGGGGATCACTGAGACACAGGGGAGAGAGTAACCCAGGGGATCACTGAGACACAGGGGAGAGAGTAACCCAGGGGATCACTGAGACACAGGGGGAGAGTGACAGAGGGGATCACTGAGACACAGGGGGTGAGAGTGACCCAGGGGATCACTGAGACACAGGGCAGTGAGTGACCCAGGGGATCACTGAGACACAGGGCAGTGAGTGACCCAGGGGATCACTGAGACACAGGGCAGTGAGTGACCCAGGGGATCACTGAGACACAGGGCAGTGAGTGACCCAGGGGATCACTGAGACACAGGGCAGTGAGTGACCCAGGGGATCACTGAGACACAGGGCAGTGAGTGACCCAGGGGATCACTGAGACACAGGGCAGTGAGTGACCCAGGGGATCACTGAGACACAGGGCAGTGAGTGACCCAGGGGATCACTGAGACACAGGGCAGTGAGTGACCCAGGGGATCACTGAGACACAGGGCAGTGAGTGACCCAGGGGATCACTGAGACACAGGGGGAATGAGTGACAGAGGGGAGCGCTGAGACACAGGAGAGATAGTGGCCCAGGGGATCACTGAGACACAGAGGGTGTGTGTGACCCAGGGAATCACTGAGACACAGGGGGAGAGTGAACCAGGACATCACTGAGACTCAGGGGGAGAGTGAACCAGGGGATCACTGAGGCACAGGGGAGAGAGTAACCCAGGGGATCACTGAGACACAGGGGGTGTGTGTGACCCAGGGAATCACTGAGACACAGGGGGAGAGTGACTCAGGGGATCACTGAGACACAGGGGGAGTGAGTGACCCAGGGGATCACTGAGACACAGGGGGAGAGATTGACCCAGGTGATCACTGAGACACAGGGGAAAGAGTGAACCAGGGATCACTGAGACACAGGGGGAGAGTGACCCAGGGATCACTGAGACACACGGCGAAAGAGTGACAGAGGGGAGGAGAATTTCTGAGACACGGAGTGGAACACAGTAGTGACACTGAAGGAGGAAGGGTAGATAGTATCCAGGGGATTACTGAGACACAAGAACACTGGGAACGGTTGAGATCATGGGGTTTGCTGAGGAACGGAATGAGGGGAGGTAGTAACCCATTGTATGGGTTACTGGGATCCAGTTGCGCAGGAGTTACAGAAGTATTAGGATGTCATAAGCCAGAGGGAGAAGATGGTATTTCTAGAGTGATACCTGTAGCAAAATGCCTGTGAAGCTATAACAACACTAAGATCAACACAACATGGACAAATCAAGACCCCCACTGAGACACAGGGGGGGGAGAGTGACCCAGGGGATCACTGAGACACAGGGAGAAGAGAGTGACCCCGGGTATCACTGAGACACAGGGGGGGAGAGTGACCCAGGGGATCACTGAGACACAGGGGGAGAGAGTGACAGAGAGGAGCGCTGAGACACAGGGGAGATAGTGGCCCAGGGGATCACTGAGACACAGGGGGAGAGTGAACCAGGATATCACTGAGACTCAGGGGGAGAGTGAACCAGGGGATCACTGAGACACAGGGGAGAGAGTAACCCAGGGGGTTTCAATAATGCATTATGATGATGTAAGACATTTACTTCTAATGCAATCATGATAGTCCTTCAATAATTATATTAGTCATCATTGCAATAGGCATGAAGCTATTAACATTACTCAAATGTTAACGTATAAAATTCTAACAGGGCCACATAGGGTAAATGTCAGTGATGTTTCCAGGTAGTCCAGAAGCAATCGAAGGATATGGGCTAGGCCATTAAGGACTGAGATGAGGAGAAATTTCTTCACCAGCAAATGGTGTGCCAGTAGAATTCTCTGCTTCAAAAGGCATGTTTTCAAGAAGAGTTATTAATAA
>NW_025214337.1:40977-42000 GCF_004010195.1 Chiloscyllium plagiosum | reverse complement strand
CTGTAGAGGGTCTGTAATCCCCTTTAATACAGGAGTGTGAGCTCAGTGCTACCCCTGACCACTGACACATTGAGCAGGCTTTAGCTCACCTTATATGGACAGAGAGCAGTGACAGCTGCACAACCTGTGTTGAATGACATCTCCCACAACACTCAACAACTCTATTCCTGTCTCCTCACGTCCCTCTTTTGGCCAGTTTCTATTTATCCTATACTTTAAATCTATCTCTGTTTGCTACCACATCCCTATAAATCATTATAGACACACATTATTCATATGCAAACATTGTACCCATTATGCTGTTTCTCACTTTCCTTCTGGGTCTCAATCTGCCTGTCAGGTACCTTCTCTCTGCAGCTTTGATCTCTTTAACTTCCACTCTCTGTAGTTAACCTCGGCATCCCGGCTTACCCTCTCCTTTCCAGTCTCACCCCCTCACCATTCTTTTGTTTTAGATTGTCTTGCACTGTTGCTCCATTTCTCCTTCCTTCAACCCTCCCTCTGCATTATCTCCCATTTCTTCCACATTCTCTCTCTTCTCCCAATCACTCCCTCACTGCCCACTCACTCTTACATTCCCTCTGTCTCCCCATCTCTGTCCCTATACCACCTTCTCTCTTCCTCTCCACTCTTTCTCTTGTTCTCTCTTACGCTGTCTTTCCCACTTAGAGTCATAGAGTCATAGAGATGTACAGCACGGGAACAGACCCTTTGGTCCAACCTGACCAGATATCCCAACCCAATCTAGTACAGCACTAGGCCCATATCCCTCCAAACCCTTCCTATTCATATACCCATCCAGATGCCTCTTAAATGTTGCAATTGTACCAGCCTCCACCACATCCTCTGGCAGCTCATTCCACACACGTACCACACTCTGCGTGAAAACGTTGCCCCTTAGGTCACTTTTATATCTTTCCCCTCTCACCCTAAACCTATGCCCTCTAGTTCTGGACTCCCCAACCCCAGGGAAAAGACTTTGCCTATTTACCCTATCCATGCCCCTCATAATTTTGTAAACCT
>NW_025214337.1:11246-33064 GCF_004010195.1 Chiloscyllium plagiosum | reverse complement strand
GCAGTGCGCTGCTGATGGATTAGAAATCAATTGGTGACTCTGATACATTGTCTAACTCACCAATCACCTCAATTCTGAACATCAGCACACGCAGCAGGGCTAAATTCTACTCCGTTTTGCCAGATATTCGTGAGCCTTATTGGAACCTTGGAGCAGTAAAATAAAATGAAATATCTTAAATTGTACTTCAGTCACCCCAAACTGACTACTCTTCCATCTGGGAAAATCTATTGTTCCACAAATCTCCAAACTTCTGAGTGCTCTGGATGGGGTACAATAATAGGAATTTATCAAAATCGACGGAGACCTGCAGTCCAATGTATAACACGACGGTTTCACAGTAAATTGGTCTAAATTATATCCCGGATGTTCATCTCCAAAATGTCAGAACCGGAAAAATAACAGCGAGGATAATAAAAATAATTATAAATATAAACGTAAATTCAGATCCAAATACGGAGTAACAATCCCAATCAAATGCCCTTATATGCCATTCATATAGACCAGTGTCGTTTGAGAACCATCGAAATATAACACAACAAAGGGAAAGCGGGAAATATCTTGTTTGACAAACCTGTTTCACCACTGTTGGATTGCTGCTGCCACAAAATTCAAGATCTCATTATTTTTAATATTCGACTCCGCCCTACAGTACTGTGCATATTTTGATAAATAACACTACTCACATGTCTTTTGTAGAAACAAACAATCCAGAAAGACACATCGTAATCGTATTTGGAACCCTGTGCTCAACACCCCTCCCAGCAATCTGTCCTCACATATATCGTGGCCCACACACCCACGGATTGACGAAAACAAACAAGATGTTCAAAGAAATCTGTGCTGACACTCACTTGTCACTCCGTAATGACATACTCAAACAAAACATTGCCCACCCGATATCTGCTCTCCCATTTGGAACAAGATACCTGAGAGAGATCCACCAACAAAATAGCTTTGCATCAAGGAATTCGAAACACCTTACTCAGAGGTTACTAAGATGTCGGTCGTTTCAAAAACCATCTGACTGATAGTAGGGTTTGAACTACCAGGGAGAGAGAACGGTCTTCCTCAACACTCTCTCGACCAACCAGGGCCAGTGCTCATTCAAAATCCAACAGTGTGGCCTCAGTGCCAACCCATTCTGCGCGGTATAGAGAAACAGGCAATGCTTCACATTACTGAGGAGCCTCCTAATCAATAAACTATTCACTTTAAAATCAGTAACTGGGGACATTGTCATCTGCCATCGGTATTTGCCATGCTAAATGGAAAGGAAGTAACTATTAATCATAGAGTGGAAATAAGTATGATTTAATGCAGAGATTTGTAAAACTGAATTGTTTCAAGACTTACCAGGAATACCAAAAATGGCAAAGACGGTATAGTATGGTTTTTCGATAATTATCCTTTGAACATATATTTTGCTGTTTGTGAAATAGCCTCTGATACTGCTGCTGCTGACAGTATGTCTGAATTGGAGAATTACCTGGCGCTGACACAGTTCAAAAGATATTATTTTATATCATGTGATGCCCCACTGGAAAACATTGAATTTTTATCCAACATTTTTAACAAACAGTTTATGACGGAACGTTTATTTTAAATTTCTTGTGGTTCTGATCGCCGAGCTGGAAGTTTTTGTTGCAAACGTTTCGTCCCCTGGCTAGGCGACATCATCAGTGCTTGGGAGTCTCCTGCGAAGCGCTTCTTTGATGTTTCCTCCGGTGTTTATAGTGGTCTGTCCCTGCCGCTTCCGGTTGTCAGTTTCAGCTGTCCGCTGTAGTGGTTGGTAGATTGGGTCCAGGTCGATGTGTTTGTTGATGGAGTTTGTGGATGAATGCCATGCCTCTAGGAATTCCCTGGCTGTTCTCTGTCTGGCTTGCCCTAGATAGTAGTGTTGTCCCAGTCGAATTCATGTTGCTTGTTGTCTGCGTGTGTGGCTACGAAGGAAAGCTGGTCATATCGTTTCGTGGCTATTTGATGTTCATGTATGCGGATTGTTAGCTGTCTTCCTGTTTGTCCTATATAGTGTTTAGTGCAGTCCTGGCATGGTATTTTGTACACTACATTCGTCTTGCTCATGTTGGGTATCGGGTCCTTCGTTCTGGTGAGTTGAGCGTGACTGTTGGTTTGTGTGCCGTTATGAGTCCTCGGGGTCGCAGTAGTCTGGCTGTCAGTTCCGAGATGCTCCTGATGTATGGTAGTGTGGCTAATCCTTTTGGTTGTGGTATGTCCTCCTTCCGTGGTCTTTCTCTTCGGCATCTGTTGATGAAGTTGCGCGGGTATCCATTTTTGGCGAATACCTTGTATAGGTGTTCCTCTTCTTCTTTTTGCAGTTCTGGTGTACTGCAGTGTGTTGTAGCCCTTTTGAATAGTGTCCTGATGCAGCTTCGTTTGTGTGTGTTGGGGTGGTTACTTTCATAGTTTAGGACTTGGTCTGTGTGTGTGGCTTTCCTGTATACCCTTGTAGTGGATTCTACGTTCGGTGTTCTCTGTACCATCACGTCTAGGAATGGGAGTTGTCTATCCTTTTCTTCTTCTCTCGTGAATCGGATTCCTGTGAGTGTTGCGTTGATGATCCGGTGTGTTTTTTCTATGTCCGTGTTTTTAATGATTACAAACGTGTCATCGACATATCTGACGCAGAGTTTGGGTTGAATTTGTGGTAGGACTGTTTGTTCTCACCTTTGCATAACTGCCTCTGCTATGAGTCCCGAGATTGGTAATCCCATGGGTGTTCCGTTGATTTGTTCGTATATCTTGTTTTTTGAATGTGAAGTGTGTTGTGAGGCACAAGTCCAGTAGTTTAAGTATGCCGACTTTGTTGATAGGTTCAGAGTCCTGTTTTCTGTTCTGTATGTCCAGTAGGTTGGCTATTGTTTCTCTGGCTAGGGTTTTGTCAATCGAAGTGAACAGTGCCGTCACGTCGAATGATATCATGGTTTCTTCTTTGTCTATGTGTCTATTTCTGATGATGTCCAAGAATTCCTGTGTTGATTGTATAGAGTGTTTGGATCCGCTGACCAGGTGTTTCAGTTTCTGTTGTAGTTCTTTGGCAAGTTTGTATGATGGTGTCCCTGGCAGTGATACAATGGCTCTGAGTGGGATGTCTGGGGTTTGTGTACTTTAGGTAATCCATAGAATCTGGGGGTGTTGTTGCTTTCCGGTTTCATTCTTTGTAGGCCAGCTCTGGTTATCTGTCCGTTTTTTGTAGATTCCTTAGTGTGTTATTTATCCTTTTGGTGAGTTGTGGTGTGGGGTCAAATTCCTTCATTTCGGAGGTGTTGATATCTGTAAGTAGTTGTTGTACTTTTTGGATGTAATCAGATTTATCTAGGATGACCGTCATTCTGCCTTTATCTGCTGGTAGTATGATTATGTTCTTATCGTTTCTAAGTGATTTCAGTGCTGCCCTCTCCTTGGTGTTGAGGTTATGTGTTTGTCTTTTCCTTATTATCATAGGTACGACAGTTTGTCTCACTGTTTGTTGTGTCTCTTCTGTCAGTCCATTGTTCCTGAGTGTGCATTCTAGTGCTGCTAGGAAGTCTGCTGTCTTGGCGTCCCTGCGCTATTTTTTCTTTTAGTGCCGTTTTTTTGCGGTGTGTTGTCCTGTTCTGTCCTATGGTGACAGTCTGTTCTATGGTCCGGGTCCATTCTTGATTCGTGGTTTCTAAAATTAACGACTTTTGGCGCGCAATTTCATGTCTGTATCTGTGAAGTCGGTTGTGCGCGTCTGTGATCATTACCTGGATCATCCTGACTCCGTTCTGATTGGCTGTTTCCCTGGCTTGTGGGTTGTTGACTGGTGGTCTGTATCTGACACATTGTGGAAGGATTCGATTCTTTCGGCATTCGTGTAGGAACCGGAGTTGTTCGTATGTGGCGCTTAGTCGGTTAGCGCAGGATTTCCATTTCCTGGCTTGTCTCAGCATCTCTCGCCCGTAAGTGTTCAACGTTTGTGCGAAGATTTGTAGCTCGGGTGCTCGTTGTTGTGGTTCTGTTCGCCGAGCTGGACGTTTTTGTTGCAAACGTTTCGTCCCCTGGCTAGGCCTCATCATCAGTGCTTGGGAGCCTCCTGCGAAGCGCTTATTTGATGTTTCCTACGGTGTTTATAGTGGTCTGTCCCTGCCGGTTCCGGTTGTCAGTTTCAGCTGTCCGCTGTAGTGGTTGGTATATTGGGTCCAGGTCGATGTGTTTGTTGATGGAGTTTGTGTCATAGTGCAAGCCAGACAGAGAACAGCCAGGGAATTCCTAGTGGCATGGCATTCATCCACAAACTCCATCAACAAACACATCGACCTGGACCCAATATACCAACCACGACAGTGGACAGCTGAAACTGATAACCGGAAGCGGCAGGGACAGACCACTATAAACACCGGAGGAAACATCAAAGAAGCGCTTCGCAGGAGACTCCCAAGCACTGATGCTGTCGCCCAGCCAGGGGACGAAACGTTTGCAACAAAAACTTCCAGCTCGGCGAACAGAACCACAACATATATTCACTTATATTAACTTTAACATAAGCTTTTCGATAAAAATGCTTCTGAAATGGTTAATAAATCTTGAATGAAATGCACTAACTTTGAGTTTGTTTGATTCTTTCATCCAGTCCAATAAGTAAAAAATACATTTTCCCAAGTTTACACGTCCCACTCCCTTCCCAGCAAACCCTTTTCACTCGATCTGTCCAGTTGTGTTTCATCCAGTCATAAGGTTAATGCTGCGCCACCAAGTGGACCACTAATATAAATGCATCTTTCACACTGTCTGTCTTATAGAATTCTCCAGAGGCAGAATGATGAGATACCATTTCCTCTAAAGCACAAATCGTCACATGTGATAATAAAAATCAGGAACATTGCTCCACAGAAACGTATAAGAGGCAGGCAATGGAATTAGAAAGTTGAATCTGTTTAAAAACTAAAACTAAAAGTGCTCCCAATGTCAGGACAGCCTGGGTTAGTAATGCATAACTCGACACCCCAAATGTCCAACTAAACGTTCATCAGCCAAAAATGTCAACGTTCAGTCACATATGCAGGCACAACACATGAACAAACCAAGGGTGGATTCGCTCAAGTGGAGTTTTTCTCACATATATGACTCATGGAGCATAAATTCTAGGATCTATTTGACACACCACACCTCTCAAATCACATTAAGTGAGGCTGTGCTATGTTTTGTACAGGAAAATTACTCAACAGAAACCCTCAAAAATTATAAATCACAGCTCGATTTCGATCAGGCAAGGCAGAACTCAGCACCAATCATTGCAACTGTTTGCAGAGTCTGGATCTGATCTGATCTCGAGTCTCTGAAGACGTCTCTACTGGTCATAGTTTATTAGTTCAGGAAGCTATATATGTAGTAGGAATCCCTAATGAAAACAATTGTAGATTTTTCAAATAATCCATCAATTTACATTTGCCTCCGCCAAATCTGATATCGAGAACATCCAACGATCTGCAACTACTCGAGGCCTGATAAGAAATTCACACAACAAAGCTTTCCCATGTATTTTAATTTATCATTTCATCGTTAAACATGAAATTTATACCTCTGCAAGGGACAAATGATCAACTTAAATACAGACATTTACACACGTATGCCTTCTCAAATTTGAAATGGACTGCTCATTTGAAAAAAATCGGCACACACAGAGGCTCTCCCTAAACGGTTAGAACATTAGTCGCATATGTTGTAGTTCTGTTCGCCGAGCTGGGAATTTGTGTTGCAGACGTTTCGTCCCCTTGTCCAGATGACATCCTCAGTGCTTGGAAGCCTCCTGTGATGCGCTTTTGTGATGTTTTCTTCGGCATTTATAGTGGTTTGAATCTGCCGCTTCCAGTTGTCAGTTCCAGCTGTCCGCTGCAGTGGTTGGCATATTGGGTCCAGGTCGATGTGCTTATCCACAGATCAATCACAACTGCTGTTTCAAAGCATCACGCCAGGCAAAAAGCGAATGTACCTTGAATGTCATAATTAATCCTGAGTCCGCTGCACATTTTACAGCAGTAGAAATTATCTAAAGCATTCACTGCATTCAAGTAAGTTTCACTTTATCTTGTTTTGTGATATTTCGATTGCCAATTATATTTAGAAAGTGCCTGAATGCTCTGAATTCTTCTTCAGCTGGAACCGTTTCTCTCTAAGCGAATCTACCAAAATGTATCAGGGATTTAAGGGTTCAATCAAATTAAAAATTCCTATTCAGCAGAGAACAGTTCTAATTTCTCAAAGTCGATGACATGGATCATCCCAGGAACACTGTTGCGAATCAGTCATGCACCCTCTCTCATGACTTTGCATTTTTTTTTGCAAAAATGTAGCACCTGAAACTGGATGCAATATTCCAGGTGAGACAACAGCCTGTTTTATTTCAGTTTAACAGAATTCCTTTGTGCTTTTTGTCTGCAGCACTATTTATAAAGTTGGTATTTTTTTGTTCTTCTGTCGACATGTCATGGTACATTCCCTGATTTGAGCACACATACATCGATGATCCTCTCCTTCTGCTCACCTTTGGATTTACACTTTTACTATTACATGTTCTTCTGAGTTCATCATAAAATAAAGAAGCACGTCACACCTTCACGAGATTGAGATATATCTGACACAAGGAGGTCGTTACTGGAACATCTGCTCCTTTCCATTTGATGTCCTTCCCTGCAACATCTGTAAAAATTTGAAGTTCTACCTTGTTCTTCCAACATCGCAATAAATGACCTTAAATTGTTATTCATTTGCCTTCTATAATTGTGCCTATTGGACCGAGGCAGAGGTTGTAACAACAAGTACACCAAGCATTGAACTCCGAGGATGTAGATGAAAAGGCAACTTACATCCTGAAAAAGCAAACTTCTGGTAACAAATATTTGACTACTACAAAACAGCGAATGGGATGAGTTGGATTTCATAAAAAAAGCAAATAGAAAATACTCTGAATGTACAGCAGCTCAGACAAGACCTGAGCAGTGAGAATGAAGTTAGCTTTTCTTCTGGTATGTGCTATATCCAGAATTTGCCTTATGCACAATGTACCTTTATATTTCCCATCACCAAGTCACCTATTATGTTTTCTATTTTCAGTTATTAAGGATAACTAGATTAATTTATGAACAGAGTCCTGTCAGGTCAACTCACACCAACAAAAGGTGATGCAAAAGTCGGAAGATCTAGAAGGCGCTTCCCGTCAGTTTTTTTTCCTGTCCTGAAATAGTACTGCTGAACTAAGAGAGGATATTTCTGAGGGATGGTCCAGTAAAGCTAAGTAAATGGAAGTTAGAAAAAGAAGGCGATGGTATTGTAATAGACTCCCCCTGTAGTCAGAGTGAAGTTGAAGAACAAATATGTAAAGAGATCTCATTTATATGTAAGAATAATGGAGTTGTAATAATAGTGCATTTTAACCTTCCAAACATAAATTGGGACAGCCATAATGTTAACGACTTGGATGGTGAGGAATTTGGCACATGTGCACAACAAATGTTTCTTAATTAATATGTAGATGCAAGCACCACAGAGGAAAAACAAATTCACCTTATCTTGTGATATAAGGCAGGGCAAGTGATTGAAGTGCTTGTAGCGGAGCAGTTTGGGGCCAGTGACTATAATTCAATTAGTTCGAAAATACTTATGGAAAGGATAGGTCTTGTATCAAAGTTAAAGTTTCCCATTGGATTCGGGGAAACTTTGATAGTATGAAACAAAAACTTCCAAGAGTTAATTAGAATAAACTGTTTGCAGGTAAAGGGAGAGCCAACAAGTGTGAGGCTTTCATAAGTGAGATAACAAAACGTCAGCGGCATTGCGTTCCTGTTAGAGTGACGGTAAGGCTGGTAAAAGGAGGAAACAATGGAGAAATAAAGATGCTAATGTTCTGGTTAAGAATAAAAATGAGTTGTATATTAGATATAGACAAATGAGATCAAGTGAATTTCCTGAAAAATATAAGAGTTGTAGGTACATTTTTAAAACGAGAAATCAGGAGGGAGAAAAGGGATATGATATGATATATGACATTTGAAGATTGTACCGACCTTCACCACTTCCTCTGGCAACTCATTCCATACATGCAACATCCTCTGCATTAAAAAGTTGCCCATTAGGGCCCTTTCATTTTTTTCCTCTCTCAAACTAAACCTACACCTTCTAGTTCTGGACTCCCTCAACCCAGGAAAAAATCCTGTCTATCCACTATATCTACGCCACTCAAGATTTTATACCCCGTGCCCTCAGATGCTCCAGGGAAAACAAGCAGCTTATTACGCCTCTTATTATATTACTGAATGTGGCCGTGAAGATGTAGAAACCGGGAGGGAGTCCTTCATAAATCATGCTGCATTTTACATGAATGATATCATTGTTTTAATATCAGTTAGTTTAAAATCGAGGATGGGTGCCTTTTCAATTTCTATAGCTTGCAGTTAATAGAACCTCTAAATTATTTCTGTATTTGTAATAACTTTTATCAACCCGTCAATTTACATTTAGTTGCTACAGTTATCATGTGAATTACTGCACTTCACTGAGTCCTTCACCAAAAACATTCCCAAAGCACAATAAAGTATAACTGTAAATTCAATACTGCCTCTAATTATTACAAAATAAAAGTATGACATCAAATTGCTGGGAATGTGGTAAGCTAGTCAGATCTGAGGTCGGCAAGAATTTACAGGATGTCATTAATAAATTTAGTGTGGTGAAATTATTGGCAAACGAAATTCGACACAGATGTATCTTGGTAGGAATAGTGTAGCAGGTCACTTATTCGAATTTGCACGTCTAATTGGGAGAGATAGATAAAGGGATCTCACACAATTACACCAGTCACTAAAAAAATTGCCAAAGGAAAACGAAGACCATCAAAACACAAACAAAGCTCTAAGCTTTATGTATAAGTGGAGAGATTTGAAAGTAGGGGTATCTTGCTAAATCCCTATTAAAACTGATTTCGACTATAATTAAAAGTATTGCCTGCAGTTCCTGCTGCCACGTTATAGAATGGACAGACAAGCAGTGGAGAGGATGAAGAGAGATTTAAAACAGTGAAACACAATTTTTTGAGTGTGTATATTTTTGGAGGAGTTTCTGTGCTGTTCCCTTCTTTCTTGAAAAGAAAAACAGGCTGAGGAGTCAAAAATTATGAAAGGTTTTGATAAAAGCAGGGGCAGAGAAAACATTTCCTCCATGGGGTAGAGCAGAAGTAGAGGTTGTCAATAACAAGAAGGAAGCATATGTCAGGTATAGACAGGATAGATCGAGTGAATACTTAGAAGAGTATAAAGGCAGTTGGAGTGTACATAAGTGAGAAATCAGGCGGGTAAAAAAGGGGACATCAGATGGCTTTGGCAAACAGAGTTAAGGAGAATCCAAAGGGCTTTGATAAATACATTAAGGAGAAAAGGGCATCTAAGGAGAGAATAGGGCCCCTCAAAGCTCAGCAAGGCGGCCTTTGTGTGGAGCCGCAGAAGATGGGGCAGATACTGAGCAAGTATTTTGCATCAATATTTACTGTGGAAAAGCAAATCGAAGATATGGAATGTAGGGAAATAGCTGGTGATATCTTGAAAAATGTCCATATTACAGAGGAGGAAGTGCTGGATGTCTTGAAATGCATAAAAGTTATAAATCCCCAGGACCTGATCAGGTGTATCCTTGAACTCTGTGGAAAGCTAGGGAAGTGATTGCAGGGCCTCTTACTGAGATATCAGTATCATTGATAGTCACAGGTGAGGTGCCCGAAGCCTGGAGGTTGGCTAACGTGGTGCCACTGATTAAGAAAGGTGGTAAGGACAAATCAGGGAGCTACAGATCAGATAGTTTGATGTCAGTGGTGGGCACGTTGTTGGAGGGAATCCTAAGGGACAGGATGTACATGTAATTGGAAAGGCAAGGCCTTATTAGATTATAATCAACATGGCTGTATGCGTGGGAAATCATGTCTCAAAAACTTGATTGAGTGTTGTTCAAGAAGTAACAAAGAGGATTGATGAGGGTTGAGTGGTAGACATTATCTATATGGACATCAGTAAGGCGTGCAACAAGGTTTCCCATGAGAGACTGGTGAGCAAGGTTAGATCTCATGTAATACTGGGACAACTCACCATTTGGATACAGAACTGACTCAAAGATAGAAGACAGAGGGTGGGAGTGGAGGGTTGTTTTTCAGATTGGAGGCCTGTGACCTGTGGAGTGCCACAAAGATTGTTGCTAGGTCCATTACATTTCATCATTTATGTAAATGATTTGGATGTGAGAAGAAGAAGTATAGTTGGGTCTGTTTACAGATGACATCAAAATTGGAGGTGCAGTGGACGGCGAAGGTTACTCTAGATTATAATGGGATCTTTTTCAGATGGGACAAGGAGCTGAGAAGTAACAGATGGAGTTTAATTTAGATAGATGTGAAGTCCTGCATTTCGGGAAAGCAAATTTTAGCAGGACTTATGGTAAGGTCCTAGGGAGTGTTACTGAACAAAAAGACCTTGAAGTGCAGGTTCACAGCTCCTTGAAAGGGGAGTCGCAGGCAGATAGGATAGTGAAGAAGACGTTTTGTATGCTTTCCTTTATTGGTCAGAGTATTGAGTACAGGAGTTGGGAGATCATGGTGCAGCTGTACGGGACATTGATGAGGCCACGTTTGGAATATTGCGCGCAATTCTGGTCTACTTCCTATCAGAAAAGATGTTGTGAATCTTGGAAATGTTCAGAAAACATTTACAAGGATATTGCCAGGATTGAAGGATTTAACCCATCGGAAGAGGTTGAAACCGCTAGGGCTATTTTCCCTGAAGCATCGGAGACTTAAGGGTGACCTTATAGAGGTTTATAAAATCATGAGGGGCTTGGATAGGATAAATAGACAATGTATTTTCCCTTGGATGGGGGAGTCCAGAACGAGAGGGCATAGATTTAGAGTGGGAGGGGAAAGATACAAAAGAGACTTAAGAGGCAACATTTTCACTCAGAGGGTGGTATATGTATGGAGTGAGCTTCCAGAGGAAGTGGTGACGGCTAGTACAATTGCAACATTTAAAAGACATTTGGATAGGTATATGAATAGGAAGGGTTGGAGGCATATAGGCCACGTGCTGGCAGGTGGGACTAGGCTTGGTTGGGATATATGGTCGGCATGGATGAGTTGGACCCAAGAGACTATTTCGGTGCTGTACATCTCTATGACTCTATGAGTCCCCACGAAATCCAAAAGGGAATTAAGATGAACCTGCGCTACAAGGTCTCTTTGTTCAACAACACTCCCTAGGACCATACCATTAACTGCCTAAATCCTGCTAAGATTTGCTTTCCCAAAATGCAGCATCTCGCATTTATTTGAATTAAACTCCATCTGCCACTTCTCACACCATTGGGCGAACTGGTCAAGATCCTGTTGTAATCCAAGGTAACCTTCTTCGCTGTCCACTATACCTCCAATTTTGGTGTCATCTGCAAGCTTACTAAGTGTAACTCTTAAGCTCGGTTCCAAATAATTTATCTTACTGACAAAAAGTATAGGTCCCAGCACCAATCCTTGTGGCACTCCACTAGTCACAGGCCTCCAGTCTGAAAAACAACATTCCACCACCACGCTCTGTCTTCTACCTTTGAGCCAGTTCTGTATCCAAATGGTTAGTTCACCCTGTATTTAAGATCTAACCTTGCTGACCAGTCTCCTCTGTGGAGCTTTGCCAAATGTCTTACTGAACTCCATATAGATCAACTGCACTGCTCTGTCCTCATCAATCCTCTTTATTATTTCTTCAAAAAAGCTCAGTCGAGTTTGTGAGACATGATTTTCCACGCACCAAGTCACGTTGACTATCCCTAATAAGTCATTGCCTTTTGAAATACATGCACATCCTGTCCCTCAGGATTCCCTGCATCTTTATGCGTTTCAAGACATCCAGCACTTCCTTCTCTGTAATATGGAAATTTTGCAAGGTGTCACCATCTATTTCCCTACAATCTATATCTTCGATATCCATTTCCACAGTATATACTAATGCAAAATACTCGTTTGGCATCTCCCCATTTTCTGCAGCTCCACACAAAGGCCGCTTTGTCGATCTCTGAGGGGTCCTATTCTCTCCCGACTTACCCTTTTGTTCTTAATGTATTTGTAAAAACCTTTTGGATTCTCCTTAATTCTATCTGCGAAAGCTATCTCTTAAATATACTCCTCCTGCTGTTATTCTCTTTTTAGGATTCACTCGATCTATCCCATCTATAACTTACATATGATTATTTCGTTTACTTAACTAAACCCTCAATATCTTACCTGGATAGGTGCAGCTCTGACAATCCTGAACAATCCTTGACACAAAGCTGCCTGCCTGTTTGGCACCACATCCACAAACATTCAGTCCCTCCATCACCAGCACTCAGTGGCAGCAGTTATTACACTACATGGTGCACTGCAGAAATTAACCATAGATTCCAAGACAGCATCTTCCAAACACACAACCACTTCCATTCAGAAAGACAAGGAGAGCAGGTACTTGGGAGCACCACCATCTGCAAGTCCCCTCCAAGCCACTCACCATCCTGACTTGGAAATATATCGCCATTCCATCACAGTCGTTGGGTCAAAACCCTGAAATTCCCTCCCTACTGGCAATGTTGGTCAACGCATAGCACGTGGACTGCAGAAATTCAAGAAGGCAGCTCACCACTACCTTCTCGAGGGCAATTAGGGATGGGCTATCATTGCTGGACAGTCCCACAAATGAATAAACAATAAATCACCATTGTATGAAACGAATTGTGTATTAACAATATTCCAAATCCTTTCACACAAACACACACAGAAACGTCTCAAGTGTAAAGCACTGAACGTGAATATTTTTTCTCGCATGGCCTCTGTTCAATTTTAGCTTGACTGCACTGAAATAGCTGTGTTCATAATCCTCCCGCTTGGTGAAGTTCCATGCGCCAACTGGAGGGATGTTAAATGAATCATTAATGGCCTCAGCAGAACCTGCCAACCTGGCCCTGGCAACATTGTGTACACTCCGCCTCCCATGGCCTCTTCTACTCATTTGCTTGTATTTCCAGTTCCAGTAATGACTGAGATCGTGGATAGGAGGCTGTTCTAGTATGCAGGTGGGATACGCAGCTGTTAGCTATATGGTCTTGTTTAGGTGGGACATCCTGAGTCTTCAGGCGTGCCTCTCGTATTCAGGACATGGTATCCCACACAATGGAGAACCCACCTACTGCTAATAAAATGCCAGCATTGATGGGAACAGACTCCACATTGTCCAACTGAGTGGCCATCCTTTCCCTGTTTTGAAATCAATAAAATACCATTCAGATGGAAATATAAGAGGCACTGCAACTCCTTCCTTCCCTTCGGTGAAAGTGTGGGCTGAAGATGCTGGAGATTTGAGTCAAGATTAGAGTGATTCGGGAAAAGCAGAGCAGGTCAGGCAGCATCCGATGAGCAGGCTTCACCATTCCTGATGAAAGGCTCGATTTTCCTGCTCCTCAGATGCTGCCTTACATGCTGTACGTTTCCAGCACCACTCTAATCTTGACTCTTTCCTTCCCTTGAAATTTTACAGCCTATTATCCACCTCATGACCTTGCAGCCTGTCCCTGCAGGGCTGATAGAACCCAGTTTGATTAATGTAAACCTGGTTCCAATATACAAGAACATGAAAGTGTGGCAAACTGGTCAAAATTGATAAAGTCTAACAAAAACAGCCTTCACCAATTCTGAAATTCAGAACTGTGACTTGGGCTGAGATCCATAAAAATGGAAGAAGTACATAAACAACCACTGTCATCCATCAGAAACAATTTTCTCTGAATGGCAATGTATAGTCCACAATTTGGAATGTATCAGTGCATTTGAAAAGCTGATGAGAAGCAGCAATAGTTTGCATCAGATGTGCACACAGTTTGAAGTTGTTTCTTGCCTCAGTTTTGCTAGAGGTTTCACAGATACATTCCAATTAGCATGAATTAAATCTTCCAAAGTGAGCATTAAATTCTCTTATTTATGAGGCGCTTTAACTGCAAATGATGTACTGATTGCCAAACAGGAGAAAGTTATTGGCATGTACCAGAAGAGTTAGGAAGGATGACGAGACACGTGAAACAGGGGCTTTCAAAAAGAGTGAATGAGTTCTGGAGGTCATCTGAGGAAGTGATTAATAGAATAAAGCCAATTAAGGGGGCTCGGTCATAAACATGGACAAAAGGAAGAAATACAACAATCAGAGAACCAATAAACAGGGTTTTTATATAGAGGGTAGAAGACAGTGCGTGGATCAAGGCCATGAAGAATTTGAAGATATACATAAGTTTAAATTTAAAACATTATATGGCAGTGAGCCAGTTAAGATCTCAGTCCTTTCTCGATAAACACAAATTTAAGTTTACCAGCCTTGTCCAAACAACATTAAATGGGACTTTTATTTGCGCTGTGCATATCTCATGATTTCACAAAATATCGTCCTTTTATGAATGGAATAAAGTGCATAATTTTCGAAAATTGATCATTACTGTTAACTGTAATGTATTAAATTGCAGTTAACAGTAATGATCAATTTTCGAAAATTATCTTCCAACATCCAGACTGATACAATGGTCAAAGCAGATTTCTAAGAACAGAATAGGTTTTTCAGAGAGTTAAACCATTTCGAGTCCTAAACCGAGATTCCGTTTTACTCATATCAGCTGTATGTTGGATACCCCATTTGCAAAGAGTTCACATATTCAAATACAAATGTTGGGTATTGCTTTAAAATACCGCGTGTACTTTTCCAGTTTTATAAAAAATCTTACTTTAATCAGGATAGCTGCAGGAATATCGACATAAAGGGGAACAATATTTTACTCTGCACAAGAAAAGAGTTCTGATGGGTTGGAAAGTGCACCATGATTGATGGAGATGTTATCAATGGTAAATGGACCAGTTAGATGAGGATGGACAGTTGACAGCTTACCATTGATAAATATTAAAAGAGCAGGTTGACTGATTAGTCAAGGCATTATCCTGCCAAATAAAACAGAATGGAAACCGTCGATTTGTTGAATCAGAACAAACAACAAGGCTTGGCAGTTCTCGTCCAATCCTTATGCTTTTATCAATCAGCACTCGTTGCCTCGAGAGTTTGAACGTTTTCTCCCTTTGTGTTGCTACTGTTGAAAATATCCTGATCAGTAAAGGCTTCCTTTTTTTTCCATCAACACTCAAGTGTCTAAGTAGCACCCCAGATTGCAGGTGAATCTTAACCAAAAAGTGTAGGGTTTACAATTAACTTGGAGAGTTTTGCACTGATCTTAGAGGAACACGAGCAACAATGTCCTTGTGGAGAGAGAAGAACGGCAACATTACATTGTCTTTGAGTAGATACAGCAAGAATTGCAAGCCACTGAGGAACAGAAATAAATAGAAAAACACCACACACACATTGACACAACACACAATTATTTTAAGCAACAAAGCTGGTAAAAGAGAAAATGCTGGAAAATCTCATCAGGTCTGGCAGCATCTGTCAGGAGAGAAAAGAGCTGACGTTTCGAGTCTAACTGATCCTTTATCAAAGCTTTGACAAAGGGTCAGTTAGACTCGAAACGTCAGTTTTTTTCTCCTTACAGATGCTGCCATACTTGCTGGGATTTTATAGCATTTTCTCTTTTGGTTTCAGATTCCAGAATATGAAGTAATTTGCGTTTATAAAGCTGGTAAAAGTATTATCTCTTCGAGAAATTGTTGACTAGCAGAAATATTAAGTGTTATTCTGAATATTGAGTGTGGCACCAAAAAATACCCTTGTGAAACCAACAGTTTGAAAATCTAGCCCTCATTGGTTTGCAGCAGTTGAAGCGCTTGTCATACGATTTAGTGCCCTGGTCAGTTCCTATGTTGTTATGTGACCATATATTCAGATATTTTGAGAAGCAGATATCAGCATGCAGTTGAAAGTGAGCAGAAGCAAGGCTATCATCTGGACAGCACAAAGGAGATCCCACACGCATTGGCTTTTTATTAAAATAGTGGGGTGATATTTAACTGGTGAAAGCCAATACAAGAGGAAATAAATGGGAAGAGAGGAACCACTTCCACGATTTCCTCTAATCAAAAAGTAAGCGATACCTGATCACCAAAATCAGCTGCCATCTTTTGAAAAGATGCAAGAAGCCCAATGAAGAGATAGTACAGCTTTAACTTGAATCTATATCGCAGTATTTCAACAGATTTTGTCATTGCCTTCCATCAGATATTTTATCCTCAAGCTGCATAGTTTTGACAGAGAAACATTGGTTCTGCTCACAGATCAGACCCGAATAGTACAAAACCACATCATAATTAATCTCGAGAAACTGTATCAATGGGCGTTTGGGGTTGCAGTGCCTCTGTATTCTGAGCTTCGACTGCAATCTCTTCCCATTCTCTAGTTTTTCTGGGTACGTTGTGGTTCCAGTCTTTTTGTATTTCATCATTCCTGACACAAAATGTCAACAAGTAAATAAGGGTCGAGGACACATTGAATTTGGAACTGGGGAATGAACCCGGCCAGTTGTTAGATTTGAAGGTAGGTGAGCACTTTAGTGACAGTTCCCACAATTCGGTTATATTTACTTTAGGGCTGGGAACGGATGTGCATATACCGCATAGCAGGAGTTATAGCTGGGACAAAGACTATTATGATGTGATTAGACAAGATTTAGGATGCATGGATGTGGAAGGAAAGTGTAGGGCATGGCACAATTGAAATGTGAAGCTTATTCGAGGAACAGCCACTGCATGTCCTTGATAAGTATATGACTGTCAGGCAGGGATGAGGCTGTCGAGTGAAGGAACCATGGTTTACTCAAGAAGTTGAATCTCTTGTCAAGAGGAAGAAAAAGGCTTATGTTAGGACGAGATGTGATGCCTTAGTTAGGGTGCTTGAGAAGTACAGGTTAACTAGGAAAGACCGAGATCGAGAGCTGAGGAGATCCAGGAGTGGACATGAGAATCCATTGGCGGATAGTATCAAGGAAAACCATGAAGGTTTATTAGGAATAAAAGAATGGCTTTGGTAAGATTAGGTCCAATCAAGGATAGTAGTAGGAAGTGTATGTGGAGACAGATGAGATAGTTTAAGCACGAAGTGAATATTTTATTCAGCATTCGTGATGGCAAACGACAATGTTATTGAGGTGACTATTGAGATACGGGCTGCCAGACTAGATTGAAGTGGGGTTCACAACGAGGTGGTGTTAGCAATTCTCGAAGGGGTGAAAGTAGATAAGACCCCGGGCACTGATGGGATTTATCCGAGGATTCTCTGGGAAGCCAGAGAGGAGATTGCAGAGCGTTTGGTTTTGATCTTTATTTTGTCATTGTTTACAGGAATCGTGCCAGACAGCTGGAGGATGGCAAATATTGCTCCCTTGTTAAAGACGGGGAGTTGAGACAATTCTAGCAATTATAGGCCAATGAGCCTTACTTCGGTTGTGCGTAAAATGTTGGAAAGGGTTGTAAGAGATAGGATTTATAACGATTGAGAAAAGAATATGTTAATTAGGGATAGTCAACACGGTTTTGTGAAGGGTAAATCATGCATCATGTAACTTATTGAGTTTTTTGAGAAGGTGATGAAACAGGTGGGTAAGGGTAAAGCGGTTGATGTGATGAACATGGATTTTAGTCAGGCGTTTTACAAAGTTTCCTACGGTAGGCTATTGCAGAAAATATGGAGGCATGGGATTGAGTGTGGTTTAGCGGTTCAGGTCAGAACTTGGCTAGCTGAAAGAAGTTTAAGAGTTGTGGTTGAATGGAAGTGTTCATCCTGGAGTTCATTAACTCGCGTTGGACCACAAGGATCTCATTCGGGGCCACTGGTGTTTGTCTTTTTACGAGTGAATGGGATCAGAGTGTAGAAGGATGTTATAGTGAATTTGCGAATGACACGAAGGTCGGTAGAGTTGTGGATAGTGCCAAAGGATGATGTTGGCTCCAGGAGGACATAGGTAAGCTGCAGAGCTCGGCTGACAGGTGGCAAATGGAGTTAAATGTTGAAAACTGTGAGGTGATTCACTTTGGAAGGAGTAACAGGAATACAGAGGACTGGGCTAGTGGTAAGTGTCTTAGCAGTGTAGATAGACAGAGAGATGTCGGTGTCCATGCTCAGAAAGTTTCCGTCCAGGTTGTTAAAGTTATTAGGACGCCCTACGTTGTTTTAGCATTTATTAATAGAGTAATTGTGTTTCGGAGCCATGAGGTCATGCTGCAGCTGTGCAAATTTCTGGTGCGGCTGGTGTTGGAGTATTGCACATAGTTCCGATCACCACATTATAGGAAGAATGTGGATGCTTGGGAAAGGGTTCACAAGATATTTACTTGGATGTTTACTGGTATGGAGGGGACGTCTTACGAAGAAAGGCTGAGGGACTTGAGACTGTTGTCATTAGAGAGAAGAAGGTTGAGAGGAGTCTTAATTGAAACATATGAGATGATCAGAGGTTTAGATAGGGTGGACGATGACAGCCTTTTTCCTCAGATGGTGATGGCTTGCACGAGGGGACACAGCTTTAAATTCGGGGCATGATAGACGTCTTATTACAACATACATTAAATTAGGGATGGTGATTAAGCTTGGATTGTGTCCGTACTGTGCTCCACCTCCAGAAATGTATCTATGCCACACTTTGTTAGTCGATGATTGGAGCCCTCCTATTGATCTCTGCTCTGTTCAGAGTGAGTTATCTTACCTCGCTGCAGGATTTATTGGAAGCTCCAGGCCTCCATTAACGTTTGTCCCCCTGGATAACAAACCATCTTGAGTGACGTGATGGACGAGACACTCAGCAACTGGGAGGTCTATGGAGACAGGAACTTCCTGAATACGTACAGGAGACAGGGAGATAGACAGAATGGGAAATTAGACTGATGAAGTAAGGCTGACATATAGAGAATGGCACTGAGTACCACAGAGACCCTGATAGACAGAGGTAAATTGAGAAACAGATTTGTTAAGAGTTATCAGTTATCTGTAAGAATAATAGGATGGTTATGGTAGGGGATTTCCAAACATAGATTGGGACTGCCATACTGTTAAGGGTTTAAATTGAGAGGAATTTGTTAAGTAAGTATAATAAAATGTTCTGATTAACTATGTGTGTGCATGTATTACAGAAGGTGCAAAACTTGACCGAATGTTGGGAAATAAGGCAGGGCAAACGACTGGGCTGTCAGTGGGGGAGCAATTTGGCGCCAGTAATCATAATATTATTACTTATAAATATAGTGGTGGAAAACGGTAGACCAGATCTAAAAGTTGAAGTTCTAAACTGGAGGAAGGATAATTATGATGATATTGGTCACACACTTTCAAAAGCTGCTTGGGGCAGATAAGCACAGGTGAAAGGATGGCTGGAAAATGGGAAGCCTTCAGAAATGAGATAACGAGATAACGAGAGTGCAGAGACAGCATATTCCTGTCAGGTTGGGAGGAAGGATTGGTGGGTGAAGGGAATGCTGGATGACTAAAGAAATCGAGGATTTGGTTAGCAAAGCGAAGGTCACAGATATCAGGTACAGATGAGATAGATCGAATGAATCCTTCGAAGAGAGCAAAGATAATAGGAGTACAATTATGAAGAAAATCAGGAGGATAAAAGGGGGCATGAAATAGATTTGGCAAACAGAGTTAAGGAGAATCCAAATGCAAAACATGAAATGTATGCAGTATGAAGCAGAGCGGGCACAGTCTCGGACGAGAAACAGAGTTCAAGTTTCAAATCAAATCAAAAATATGTTCATTTTATTTTGGTGGATCTCTATCAACACTTTTCACACGATTTCCAGGGTAATGAATTCGTTTGCTCAACTCTCATGCATCGACATTGGAGTTATAATATAACTCTGTCATCCTGTTAGCAACGTGTGCAGCAATATCATAGAGCCATTAGATATGGACAGCATGGAAAACACAGACTTCAGTCTAACTCGTCCATGCCAAACAGATATCCTAAACCGATCCAGCCACGATTGAAAGCACTTGACCCATGTGTCTCTAAACCTTTCCTATTCAAATACACGTCCAGTTTCCTTAAAAGTATTGGAATTGTACCAGCCACCATCAGCTCATTTGGCAACTTATAGCAGACAAGCACCACCCTCGGCGTGAAGCCGTTGCCCCTCACTGCCTTTCGAATGTTCACCCTCCCACACCAAATCTATATTCTCTAGTTCTGCACTGCCCCACCTGATCGTTCGGGAGCGGAAAGAATCCCACTGTTACATTACAATTCAAATGCATTTGGAATAAGGGTCGTAGCAGTTGGTCAGCAGCATATAGCAATGTCTCCAAAGGTCTGTGAGTACCAAGGAGCACAGTGTGCGATCATTGAAGGTACAGTTCTCCAGACGATATTTGTCAACATGACAAGATGCAGCTGAGCTGGTGACATTGCGATTGAAATTGCATGCGTCCGGACTTTGTGGACAATTTTGGATATCAGAGCAAATCGTTATCTCGAGTATGTGCGTTTGGAAAAGTAATGTGGAAGCATTCGAAAAGGTGTGGAGGGGATTTACCAGTATGCTGCCTAAGAGGTTTTGGGTTGTTCTCATTGGAAAGAAGAAGGCTAAGGGGGATTTGATAGAGACATGCAAGAGGATCAGAGGTTTATGTAGGGTAGACAGTGAAAAGCTTTTTCGTAGGATGATGGCGTCAGCTTGTGAGAGGGCATTACTACAAATTGAAGGCTGATAGATTTAAGATGATGTCAGATGCAGGTTCATTAAATACAGAGTGGTAAGTGCATGGAATGACCTACCTGCCAATGTAGTTAACTCAGCCACATTTCGGAGATTTAATCTATCCTTGGATAACCACATGGATGATGATGGAATAGTGTAGGGAGATAAGCTGAGAATAGTTCACAGGTCAGCGCAACATTGAGGGACGAAAGGCCTGTTCTGCGTTGCATTGTTCTATGTTCTATGTTCTGCAATAGGGCCCCTCAAATATCAACAGGGCCGCCATTGTGTGGCGTTGCTGGCGATGGAGGAAATAATAAACGAGTGTTTTTCATCAGTGTTTACTGTGGAAAAGGACATGGAAGATATAGAATGGGGGGGAAATAGATGGTGACACCTGAAAAATGTCCATATGACAGAAGAGGAAGTGCTGGATGTCTTCAAATATATAAAAGTGGATAAATCCCCAGGTCCTGATCAGATGTAACCGAGACCTCTGTGGGAAGCTAGGGAAGTGATTGCTGGGCCCCTTGGTAAGATATTTTTAATTATCAAAAGTCACAGGTGAGATGCTGGAAGACTGAAGGTTGGCAAACGTCGTGTCACTGTTTTAGTATGGTGTTAAGGACAAACCAGGGAACTATAGACCAGCGGGCCTGATGTCTAAGACAAGAGTAAACGCCAACAGTTCTGAAAAATATCTTCACACTTAGAATAAAATATCTTGATGCAGCATTGGTTGAAATAGTTTCTAATCTAGGGATAGAACTCATGGTGTTTGAGTGGACAGTGTTATTGCTGTAAAAATCCAGATACTGTTTTTTCTTTCTTATTTCATTTTGACGTACTGAGCAATAACATTCCTTGATAATTGACATTAAGCTTGTTATTGTAATTAAATTGCTCATTGACAGAAAATTGGAAAATAGCAAAAAGAGCTGCGAAATAGAGTCAACGTGTAACTTCGATCTCCCCAAGGAGCTTCCACACAGTAATAAGGCAGCATTTCGGGGAATGCATCAGCTCAGAGTTTCAAACAAGGAGCTTGCCAGTTGCCTGAAGGGACTGATCATCTCGCATGGAAGAAATGATTCAACCAATTGATCAC
>NW_025214337.1:0-1482 GCF_004010195.1 Chiloscyllium plagiosum | reverse complement strand
TATTGTCTATTGTCTATTCCCTGCAAACCTGTCATTATTTTGTAGACCTTTATCAGACCCTCTGCCAACCTTCGGCTTTTTAAGGAAAATTATCTTAATCTACTCAACCTCTCCTCATAGCTAGTGTCCTCCATGCCAGGCAACACCCTGGTAAACCTCCTCTGCACCCTCTTCAAAGCTTTCCAGTCCTTTTTGACAATGTGACAATCAGAACTGGACACAGTGTTCCAAATGTGGCCGAACCAATGTCTTATACAATTGTAACATGAACTGCCAACTCTTGTACTCAATACTCCGTCCGATGAAGGAATTCATGCCGTATGTCTTCTTGACCACTCTACTGACTTGCGTCGCCACCTTCTGGGAACAATGGACATAAAAACCCAGATCTCTCTATCTATCAAGTTTCCCCGGGACATTTCGTTTTTCTGTACAGTTTGCTCTTGAATCGGATCTTCCAAATGCATCACCTTGCATTTGTATGGATTGAACTCTATCTGCCATTTCTCTGCCCAACATTCCTACATATGTTTATTTTGCTCTATTCTCTGACAGTCCCAATCACTATCTGCTACTCCAGCAACCTTAGTGTCATCTGCAAACTTGCTATTGATACACCTTTACCTTCCTCGAAGTCAATTTTATATATCACAAAGAACGGATCCCTGTGGAACCACTGTCACATATCTCCATTTTCAGAAAGTCCCTTCCAACTACTACTTTCTGTCTCCGGTTGCCCAGCCAGTTCTCCACCGATCTCGTTCAAGCATCCTGGAATCCATGTGACTTCCCCTTCTCCATCTGCGTACTTTATCAAAAGCCTGGCTAAAATCCATGTCCATGGCATCTGGACCCTTTCCCTCATCAATCAACTTTGTCACATTTACAAAACATTCTATTCGGTTTCTAAGACATGACCTTTCTTGCACAAAACCATGTTGCCTCTCACTGATTAGCCCATTTCCTTCCAAATGGAAATATACCCTAATCCTCAGTATTTTCTCCAGTAACTTCCCTATCACTGACAACAGGCTCACAGGTCTGTAATTACTGGATTATTCCTGATAACCCTCTTAAACAAGGGAACACCATTAGCAATTCTCCAGTACTCCAAATCCTCACCCGTGTTCAATGATGTTGGAAAGGTATTTGTTAAAAACTCCGTTATCTCCTTTCTCACTTCCCTGGGATAGATCCGATCCAGACCTGGAGACTAACCCACCTTTATGCCTTTTGGAATACCCAACACTGCCTCCCTTCTTATGCCAGCTTAACCTAGAGTAATAAAACATCTATCCCTAATCTTAACATCCACCATATCCCTATCCTTGGTGAACAGAGATGCCTGGCACTCAATAAGAATTTCACCCATTTTCCATGACTGCACGCATAAGGTTCCTCCTTTGTCCTGATTGGGCCAACACTTTCTCGAGTAACCTCTGGATCTTTATATCTGAATAATGGCACTTTCCTTAACCCTGC
>NW_025214336.1:41537-42000 GCF_004010195.1 Chiloscyllium plagiosum | reverse complement strand
TGAATTCTCAGAGAATTCGACAGAATTATCACGAAATCTCAAGGGATCAATTGTGTTCCGCCAATATGCATTCCAGTGTCACCACTGCACCTTTAGACACTGAATTCACCACCCACTGGGAACACATGGTCCAAAAAGGACCCAGTCCCCACCAGTACTGTACGCCAGTGTTATACAGTGACAGACCTGTCCCCACCAGTACTGTACCCCAGTGTTATACAGTGACAGACCTGTCCCCACCAGTACAGTACCCCAGTGTTATACAGGAACAGACCCGTCCCCACCAGTACTGTACCCCAGTGTTATACAGTGACAGACCCGTCCCCACCAGTACTTTAGCCCAGTGTTATACAGTGACAGACCCGTCCCCACCAGTACTGTACCCCAGTGTTATACAGTGACAGACCTGTCACCACCAGTACTGTACCCCACCGTTATACAGTGACAGACGTGTCCCCACCAG
>NW_025214336.1:39556-40486 GCF_004010195.1 Chiloscyllium plagiosum | reverse complement strand
CTGTCGGAGGGTCAGTGCTGAGGGAGTGGGCCCTGGCGGAGGGTCAGTGCTGAGGGAGTGGGCACTGTCGGAGGGTCAGTGCTGAGGGAGTGGGCACTGTCGGAGGGTCAGTGCGGAGGGAGTGGGCCCTGTCGGAGGGTCAGTGCTGAGGAGTGGGCACTGTCTCGTTCTCAGTAACTGTGACACGTTTGTGTTTTGTTTAGATGCCGGGACAGTCCCAGCCGTCCATGGAAATGCGGGCTGAATGGTCGATGCTGGAGGATGTCTTGCTTTCCCTTTGTGACTGGGGGCAGTCTGTATTCACGAGAGTCTTGGGTCGTTGACCCCCTGGGTTCATTGATTCTGTCGTAACCAGCTGAGTGCCTGAGTCAATTCTATGCACTTTGTCTCCATATATTTTCCCAGATCTTCCCCTCTGCCGGAAAGATATATTTTATCCAGAAACTATTTCTATGCACCTTTTTAAAATGTTTTATTTTTAATGAAACTGCTCCTGCTTTTGATGAGCTGTGTATCTGTACTCTGCTGCTGGGTAGCTTTCTCTCAATCTCAGAAACCAAACCACACACGTCTTGATTTTTATAATAAATATTTACTTCACTGCCACACCCGTCTCATTGTCCAAATTTCATTCATTTTCCAAAATCCACACAACACACAGCTCTCGAAATCAGCAAGTGAGGAATGATCGATTAGATTCCAGTCTGTAACTCCCTCCCGGGATATCTGTTATTCTGTATATAAACCACCTCGAACCCCTCGATTAGATTCCAGTCTGTAACTCCCTCCCGGATATCTGTTATTCTGTAAATAAACCACCCCGAACCCCACAATGAGATTCCAGTCTGTAACTCCCTCCTGGGGTATCTGTTATTCTGTATATAAACCACCCCGAACCCCTCGATTAGATTCCAGTCTGTAACTCCCTCC
>NW_025214336.1:36235-38490 GCF_004010195.1 Chiloscyllium plagiosum | reverse complement strand
ACCCTTTCAAGTTTCACAACATCTTTCCGATAGGAAGGAGACCAGAATTGCACACAATATTCCAACAGTGGCCGAACCAGTGTCCTGTACAGCCGCAACATAACCCCCCAACTCCTGGAGATGGAACTGAGCGCTGGAGATCAGAGTCGGCAGTGTGCTGCTGGAAAAGCACAGCAGGTCAGGCAGCGTCCGAGGAGCAGGTGAATCGACGTTTCGGGCAAAAGCCCTTCATCAGGATTCCTGACATAATTCCTGATGAAGAGTTTTTGCCCGAAACATCGATTTTCGTGCTCCTCAGACGCTGCCTGACCTGCTGTGCTTTTCCCGCACCACACACTCAACTCCCAACTCCTGTACTCAATGCGTTGACCAATGAAGGAAAGCATACCAAACGCCGTCTTCGCTACCCTGTCTATCTGAGGCTCTGCCTCGGAGGAGCTATGACCCTTACTCTTGAACATATTGACAGTGAAAGTCAGGATCAGATAAACGATTGCCACGGGTTCGAGACTCGAGAACGAGAGGGCCAGAGCGTTCAGGAGAGACAAACAGTGGGAGAGGTTTGGAACTCTCTTCCACAAACACCAATGAATGGTGGATCAGTGGTTAATTTTAAATCTGAGGTCGATTTGTTTTATCCAGCAAGGTATGTGGGGTTAGGCCACAGATCAACCATCTTCTGATGGAATGGGGAGCAGGCTCAAGGGGCCGAATGGCCTTCAGCTGCTTCTGTGAATGGCCACACATGGTCTGGAGGGGCCGAATCGCCACACACGGTCTGGAGGGGCCGAATCGCCACACACGGTCTGGAGGGGCCGAATGGCCACACACGGTTTGGAGGGGCCGAATGGCCGACAGCTGCTTCTGGGAATGGCCACACATGGTCTGGAGGGGCCGAATGGCCACACACGGTCTGGAGGGGCCGAATGGCCACACACAGTCTGGAGGGGCCGAATGGCCCACATGTGTTCCTGTGAATGCCCTTGCATGGTCTGGAGGGGCCGAATGGCCCACATGTGTTCCTGTGAATGCCCTTGCATGGTCTGGAGGGGCCGAATGGCTTCCTCTTGTTCCTATTTCTTATGATCTTATACAGTGCCTCTCCCCAAATGCCCAAGCGGTCGGGTCGGGAGGTGGGGGGGAGGTTAGGCTCCACAAATAAAAGAGGTGGAAATAATTGTTCCCTAAAAAACCCAAATATAATCTGTTTCTGTTTTCAAAACACAACTTCATTTGCATGGTCCCCCCCACTGGCCCAGGAGGACCACCACTTGTCCTCCAAGGGCTTGACAAGGTCAACTCTTGCCATCTGCCGCCTCCTCATTGGCGGGCCGAACGTTGCGCATGCGCTCGTCTCTTACGGTGCGAGGGTGAAGCAAGCGTTGCCAAGGAGACGGACCAGTCCAACCGAAGGCGTCCACGTCGCCATAGCAGGCGGGGCCTCATCTCATCCCGCCCCTTTCCCCTGACGCTATTGGCCCGACGGCAGTAGCTCCGGCCCTCTATTGGATGGCCCTCGTAGGCGGGGCTCTTGGTGGAGAGCCTCGTGGTCCGATTGGGTGGGAGCTCGTCCGCAAACCCCCTTCCCCATTGGCCGGGGAGGACGTCCATCCGGACGGCTGGCCTCTCTCAGCCCCCACCCCCACGAGCCGCACGGACGGGCGACCGTTGGAGGTGAAGGCGCATGCGCCGCAGCGGTCGCGCGGCGTTTGTTTGGACGGAGGGCGGGCGTAACGGCCGCCCCGCCCACTCCGGGGGGAACCGCGCCTTCCGAATGGTCGGGCCGGCTGGTCCTCCCAGTGGGAGCCGGCGGCGATTGGCGGAGGCCGCCGTCTGTCACCATCGGCGTCCGGTGTTGGCGGCGGAGCCGGGTTTTCTGTGTCATGGCGTCGCCGTGATCGAGAGGCGGGATCGTGTGTGAGAGACCGACCGGGAGACCGAGACCGACCGAGAGAGAGGGAGGGAGGGAGGCAGGCCGGGGGTCCGGCATGGAGGCCCCTCACACCCGCTCCGTGGACGAGGTCCTCCGCCACTTCGGGGTCAACGAGACAACCGGCCTCGGCTCGGAGCAACTCCGCAAGGGCCGGGACAAGTGGGGGCCCAACGAACTCTTTTTTTTTTGGGGCGGCACGGTGGCACAGTGGTTAGCACTGCTGCCTCACAGCGCCAGAGACCCGGGTTCAATTCCTGACTCAGGCGACTGACTGTGTGGAGTTTGCACATTCTCCCCGTGTCTGCGTCGGTTTCCTCCGGGT
>NW_025214336.1:12667-29611 GCF_004010195.1 Chiloscyllium plagiosum | reverse complement strand
GGGGGGGGGAGGCGGTGACTGAGAGAGGGGTGCCTGGGAAGGAGTTTTCTGAGGCTGATCATTGAGGGGTCAGCCTGGTGTTGGTCACAATAATGGAGTCTGGATATGAGCAACAAGAAGGTCGAGACCATTGGTAGCGATTGAGACTGTTGGGTGATTCTGTTGCGCACACATTTAGAATCGCAAGACATCTTTCCAGATCTATATTTGTTTCCAGGTGAAATTAGAGAGGGGTGCCTGGGAAGGAGTTTTCTGAGGCTGATCATTGAGGGGTCAGCCTGGTGTTGGTCACAATAATGGAGTCTGGATATGAGCAACAAGAAGGTCGAGACCATTGGTAGCGATTGAGACTGTTGGGTGATTCTGTTGCGCACACATTTAGAATCGCAAGACATCTTTCCAGATCTATATTTGTTTCCAGGTGAAATTAGTAACAAATTTCTCTCTCCTGAAAGTGCTTGACCTCTTTTGCTGAATCTATTGATATCCACAGGGCCTTGCTACACAGCAGCATCTCTCTGTTCTGACGTTCATCTTCCAGACCAATTAACCTTCAGCTTCAAGGTTCAAACCTGAGATGGGGGTGGGGGAAGTGAGGAAGCAATCTGAAACGAGTACGTCAGAAAACAGCCTCCGCTTCTCCATTCTGTCCATAACACTGGTGTCCTTCATCCCTGGGATCAGTCATTGTTCAATGGGTTTGCAATCCAGTGAGATGCTGCCAGTAACACAGATTCCCTTCCTCTCCTCTCACCCCTCACCTGAGGTGTGATAGCCCTCATGATAAACTTTCCATTAGTACCCTGTCTCTTCACCTTCCCCTCCCGTATCTGCCCCTCACTGTCTCTAATAAGAAGGCAGCTCATGGTCCTCTGCGATTGTGGTCTCTTTGCGTTGAATCTTTTCTGCGCTCTGTCCAAACCCCTCCCATCCTTTGTAAAGTGAGCGGCCCAGAGCCAGACTCAGTATTCCAGCTGAGGCTGACCCAGTGCTATCAAACAGGCACCTGCTGACTGAAACCCAGCTTGGGTTCCACCCCCCCCCCCCCCCCCCCCCCCCCAGGGCCACTCAGCTCCTGACCTTATTACTGCCTTGGGTCAAACACAGACATAAGAGCTGAATTCCAGAGGGAAGGGGAGAGTGACAGCCCTTGACATCAAGTCTGCGTTCCACCAAGTGTGGCATCAAGGAGCCCTGGCAAACCTGGAACCGATATCTCTGCTGGTTGGAGTCATACCTGTCACGTAGATGGTTGTAGTTATCGGACATCAGTCATCTCAGCTCCAGGACATCTCCCCATGCCTCCATCGTAAAGTCGGAAGTGAAAATATTTGCTGATGACAGCACAATATTCAGCACCGCAAAGCAATCTGCTTAGCTGTACCTATCCCTTGTATTCTAGTTGACGACACTGGTAATACAATATTGGGGAGGTATCGGAGTGGGGACAGGGCATTGTAAGGTTGGTGTTGGTATGTAATCTTCTACAAGGTTTCCTGTTTGAGCCTAGCTTTCCTCATTGGTCTAAATAAATACAAAGTACTTTGGGGTGTGTGGCATTGCAAAGAAGGGTCATTGGGCTCAGAATGTTGACAATCTCTCTCTCTCTCTCTGTCTCCAGAGATGCAGATTTTTCTCCAGTATTTTGTTTTTATTCACATCGACTTGCCATGTTTATTTGCTTCCCATTCTCTAGCCCTGTGCGTGATGCAGGGTTCTGAAATCCCAGTGAGGACTTTGCTAATACACAAAAACCACTTTGACACGGCGGCTCCCATTGCTGTTAATTGGCTCTAGGGTTCTCCCCAGAGTGCTTGGAAGGACCTGACTGTGTGCATGTCTCCAGGTGATTTGCAGTGTTCTTTATGCAGACTGTATGCTGTTCCCCGGTGTTATTGAAGCTGACTGTAGGCACGTCTCCCAGTGTTATTGAAGCTGGCTGTAGGCACGTCTGCCCGTGTTATTGAAGCTGACTGTAGGCACGTCTGCCCGTGTTATTGAAGCTGGCTGTAGGCACTTCTGCCCGTGTTATTGAAGCTGACTGTAGGCGCGTCTGCCGGTGTTATTGAAGCTGACTGTAGGCACGTCTGCCCGTGTTATTGAAGCTGACTGTAGGCACGTCTGCCCGTGTTATTGAAGCTGACTGTAGGCACGTCTGCCTGTGTTATTGAAGCTGACTGTAGGCACGTCTGCCGGTGTTATTGAAGCTGGCTGTAGGCACGTCTGCCGGTGTTATTGAAGCTGGCTGTAGTCACGTCTGCCGGTGTTATTGAAGCTGGCTGTAGGCACGTCTGCCCGTGTTATTGAAGCTGACTGTAGGCACGTCTGCCCGTGTTATTGAAGCTGACTGTAGGCACGTCTGCCCGTGTTATTGAAGCTGACTGTAGGCACGTCTGCCTGTGTTCTTGAAGCTGACTGTCGGCATGTGTCACAATGTTATAGCTAACTGTCGGCATATCTCCTGGTGTCTGACTGTGTTGGAGCTGACTGTAGGCACAGCATCTGGTATCTAGCGGTCTTGTGGGAGTTGAATGTAGGCTCATGTCACGGTTTTGTTATAGATAACTGTAGGCATCTCCCCAGTGACTCACTGTTGAATCAGCATGTCGGCATGTCTCCCAGTGACTGATGGTGTTGTTCTACCTGACTGCATGCATGTCTCCCTGTCACTCGCTGTGTTGTTAGAGCTGACTGTAGGCATGTCTCCTCGTGACTTGCGGTGTTGTTTATAGCTGACTACAGCATGTCTTATGGTGACCTGTGGTGTGGTTGAAGCTGACTAAAGGCATTTCTCCTGGTATCTCTGTTGTTATAACTAACCGTAGGCATGTCTCCTGGTGACTCATGGTGTTGTTGAAGCTGACTGTAGGCATGTCTCATGGTGACTTTGTGATATTGAAGCTGACTGTCGGTATGTCTCCCGGTGCCTGGCGGTGGTGTGAGAGCTGACTGTCGGCATGTCTCCCGGTGCCTGGCGGTGGTGTTAGAGCTGACTGTTGGCATGTCTCCCGGTGCCTGGCGGTGGTGTTAGAGCTGACTGTCGGCATGTCTTTCCATGTTTTCAGTGCCGATGCTGGAAGTGCGCACGGTGTCCTGATGAGTTGGTCTTGTTGAAGCTGTTTGCCTGTGTCCTGGTGACGATGTTGTCCATGTGCGTGTGCCTTGGTGACTCCAGCGTGATGTTTAAGCTGACTGTAGGTTTGTCCCCAGGTGACTGTTGTTGAAGCTGAGTGTTGGCATGTCAGCATGTGTGTGTGTGTATACATTGCATTGCTATGCTTGTATACCTGTGTGTGTGTGTGTGTGTTGGTGTGTATTTGTCTTTCTTCGGGATTATCTAACCACCGTTCTTGTTCTAGTTATTACTAAGTTAATATTACTTCGTCATTTCTTCGATAGTGCAGTGGTTGCGTTCTGGTGCAAACCCACATCATAGAAAGATTTGCCCTTTCGAAACCATAACCACCTGATGAAGGAGCAGCGCTCCAAAAGCTAGTGCTTCTAAGTAAGCCTGTTGGACTAGAACCTGGTGTTGTGTGATTTTTAAGTGTTGAAATGAGTTGTGCTTGTGGGTTGTTTTAGGTGCACTGGGGGTACCTGGTTCTGAATTTGGATTGACTGCGTTTTGGGTTGTGCCAAAGTTAACCCACCCTTACTGGTGGAGTTTGGATGTGTGTGACAGGACGGTGTTGTGATGTGCTTGATGACACTAACATGCCTGGTGTTGGTGGAGAGCAGTCCACTCTGGGCTCGCTCCTCACTCTGTACTCATGTTTCTCATGTGTTCTTTCTTCTTCTTCTCTTCCATGTTCTCGGATCTGCCGTGTCCTCAGAACTCCCAGCAGAAGAAGGTATGAAAATCTCTAACCTCAAACAGCAATTTCAATTGTGCACGGGTCATCCTGCAGACCGCTTATCCCTTTGTTGAGTTTGTTCCCCAGGCCCATTCAATCCCTTCTCAAACCTGCTACGTAGGAATAGGAGGCTATTCAGCCTGATCACAAGTCTTTTAGGTAGGTTCAGCAGGAGGCCATTCAGCCCCTTCTCCAGCCGATTACACCATTGAGGGGGATAGCTACTGATATCTGATCACAATGTCACTGGGGTCTGTATCCCTGTCTATGCCATTGTAATTGTTTGCAGGTTTTAGATGACTTACTAACCCTTTGTACCCATCACTCCTGCGTGGGAGTAAGCTCCAGTCTTTGATGAAGTGTGTCAAATCACCCCTCTTGCGTTTGCCCCTCCTTGTCCCAGATTCTCCCCACCTCCAGCACTGTTCCCCACAGCACACCAACAGGCGTTGACTGTACAGGTTTCTGTCCATTTGACCTTTCAAAACCATCAAGAACACAACAGCCCTGAATCCTGTATTGCAAGGAGCACAGTCCTCGCTCTCGCTCTAACCCAGAGCTGCAGTTTGCTTCCCGGCTTTCCTGGGATCTGGCTGCCATTGGCTGGGCCACAGCAGACTTTGCCCAGCCCTACCCACCTTTCAACTGAGTGACGTGCCAGGGCAGTTAAAAATCAACCAGTACTCTGAACGGGTCTGGTCTCCCTGTTACTGGAAGGATGTTGTTAAGCTGGGGACAGTTCAGAAGAGATTTCCTTGGATGTTGGCAGGAATGGAGGCTTTGAGTTGGAAGGAGGGGCTGGATAGACTGGGACCTTTGTCACTGGAGCCTAGGAGGTTAAGGGGTGACCTTACAGAGGTTTATAAAATCATGAGGGGCACAGATAAAGTGAATGGTACGTGTCTTTTCCTTAGGGTGGGGGATTTCAAAATAGAGGGCATATTTTTAAGGTGAAAAGGAAAAGATTTAAAGGAGACATGAGGGGCATTTTTTTGTTTACACTGTGTGGTTTGTGTGCGGAATGAGCTTCCAGAGGAAGTGGTGGATGCAGGCGCAGTTACAATGCCATTTGGACAGGTACATGAACAAGAAATGTTTGGAGGGATAGGAGCCAAAAACAAGCAGGTGGGACTAGTTTAGTTTGAGATTTTGTTCAGCATGCACTGGTTGGACTGAAAGGTCTGTTTCTGTGCTGTATGACTCTCCAACCACATTGCTCTGGGTCCAGTATTGCACGTAGGCCAGACCAGTTACGGGCAGTAGATTTCTTTCTTGGACAAGCAATGATGGTTGCCACAGTCTCCATTCTATGAGATTGGCTTTTTCGGTTCAGATACGTGGATTAAATTTCAATCCCAGCAGCTGCTGTCCGCAGACCTTGCACCTGGGCCTCTGGATTCCTCATCCAGTGAGTTGACTACTGCTTGATCCCTGGCCTGCCTCACATCAAAACTGACCCCCCATTCCCCTCCCAAACTCCCAAGTCCATTGTGAGGGAGTTTTCTTGGAGAGACACTCAAAAGTACAGTCGACACCAGCTACAGTAGGGGATGGTGTTGGGGCCAGGGTAATTTACAGTGTAGTTGTTGTAATCAGCCTGTTTGACTAGGTTACAACGCACTGCTTGGGCCTGGTGTGACTTGAACCTGGGCCTCATGGCTCAGAGATAGCGACACTACCACCTGAGCCACAAGAGTCCTTTACTCACAATCTGTATTCGTGACTTTGATGCAAGGGAGAGGAGCTATCACCAAGTTTGCTGGTGCCACAAAAGTAAGTGGTGTGGGTAAAAAAAACTCGACAGATGGGATGTAATGTGGGGTGATGCACTCAGCAGGAAGAATAGAGGAGTTGAATATTATTTAATTGGAGAAAGACTGCAGAAAGTTAGAATGGGCAAAGTGGGGGGGTTGGGGGGGGTGCCCAGCTCAGAGTAAAGGGGTTGACCATTTCAGACAGAAATAGGGGAGGAATTTTGTCTCTCTGAGCGGAGTGAAACAATGTCAGTCAAGAGTGGACCCTTGAGTATACTCCAGGCTGAGCGGGCAATCCAAATCCAAGCAGGCTGCAAACGCCAATCACTGGGGTTCGATGGAAGAGAGAGAGATTTATTTATTTCAGATAAGAAACCAGGTGAATGGTATCGAGGTGAACTATCGGCCGTGATCCCATGGAATGGGCAGATCGGCCAACACTTCCTCCTGCCTCCTACATTGGTCTTTTTGTGGTTGGGAAAGGGAAAAGGACAATTCTCAGATCTGTTCTCATTGAAGGGTAGAACTGAGTCACTTGGGCTGAATGGGCGAGTTCTGTTCCTGTACCTTTTAGAGTCTCATAGATGCCCAGAACCCCAAGCTCCTCGGAGCACAATGTACAAATACAGATCAACTTCCAACGGAAACCTACTGGATAGTGATCCGGAGCAGGAACCCCCTGGCTGATTATCCCCCGAGACTTTCTCTCTCTTACTCTCTCTTTCTTCCTTTCTTTACCTGTCTCTTCCTCTCCCCTCCCTCGCCTCTCCCCTCCCTCGCCTCTCCCCTCCCTCGCCTCTCCCCTCCCTCGCCTCTCCCCTCCCTCGCCTCTCCCCTCCCTCGCCTCTCCCCTCCCTCGCCTCTCCCCTCCCTCGCCTCTCCCCTCCCTCGCCTCTCCCCTCCCTCGCCTCTCCCCTCCCTCGCCTCTCCCCTCCCTCGCCTCTCCCCTCCCTCGCCTCTCCCCTCCCTCGCCTCTCCCCTCCCTCGCCTCTCCCCTCCCTCGCCTCTCCCCTCCCTCGCCTCTCCCCTCCCTCGCCTCTCCCCTCCCTCGCCTCTCCCCTCCCTCGCCTCTCCCCTCCCTCGCCTCTCCCCTCCCTCGCCTCTCCCCTCCCTCGCCTCTCCCCTCCCTCGCCTCTCCCCTCCCTCGCCTCTCCCCTCCCTCGCCTCTCCCCTCCCTCGCCTCTCCCCTCCCTCGCCTCTCCCCTCCCTCGCCTCTCCCCTCCCTCGCCTCTCCCCTCCCTCGCCTCTCCCCTCCCTCGCCTCTCCCCTCCCTCGCCTCTCCCCTCCCTCGCCTCTCCCCTCCCTCGCCTCTCCCCTCCCTCGCCTCTCCCCTCCCTCGCCTCTCCCCTCCCTCGCCTCTCCCCTCCCTCGCCTCTCCCCTCCCTCGCCTCTCCCCTCCCTCGCCTCTCCCCTCCCTCGCCTCTCCCCTCCCTCGCCTCTCCCCTCCCTCGCCTCTCCCCTCCCTCGCCTCTCCCCTCCCTCGCCTCTCCCCTCCCTCGCCTCTCCCCTCCCTCGCCTCTCCCCTCCCTCGCCTCTCCCCTCCCTCGCCTCTCCCCTCCCTCGCCTCTCCCCTCCCTCGCCTCTCCCCTCCCTCGCCTCTCCCCTCCCTCGCCTCTCCCCTCCCTCGCCTCTCCCCTCCCTCGCCTCTCCCCTCCCTCGCCTCTCCCCTCCCTCGCCTCTCCCCTCCCTCGCCTCTCCCCTCCCTCGCCTCTCCCCTCCCTCGCCTCTCCCCTCCCTCGCCTCTCCCCTCCCTCGCCTCTCCCCTCCCTCGCCTCTCCCCTCCCTCGCCTCTCCCCTCCCTCGCCTCTCCCCTCCCTCGCCTCTCCCCTCCCTCGCCTCTCCCCTCCCTCGCCTCTCCCCTCCCTCGCCTCTCCCCTCCCTCGCCTCTCCCCTCCCTCGCCTCTCCCCTCCCTCGCCTCTCCCCTCCCTCGCCTCTCCCCTCCCTCGCCTCTCCCCTCCCTCGCCTCTCCCCTCCCTCGCCTCTCCCCTCCCTCGCCTCTCCCCTCCCTCGCCTCTCCCCTCCCTCGCCTCTCCCCTCCCTCGCCTCTCCCCTCCCTCGCCTCTCCCCTCCCTCGCCTCTCCCCTCCCTCGCCTCTCCCCTCCCTCGCCTCTCCCCTCCCTCGCCTCTCCCCTCCCTCGCCTCTCACCCCCCCCCCCCCCCCCCCCCCCCCCCCCCCCAACCCTTCAGTCTCTCCCCTTTTACATTCAGTTCATGGCAATAGGTTTCTCCTTGTTTCCTTACTCCTACAAACTGATCCTCATTTGCACAGATCACCCTTCCATCTTCAGCGTCTCACCACATACAATCCCTGAGTGCTGGTGGAGGTCTACGCATACCCCCGCTCCCCCTCATTCCAGTAAACACCGCCCCCCGCCCCCCCCAGACACAAACACTGCCTCAATTCCGGTAAACATCAATGCCCTCCCACACCCACACTGTCTCGATTGACTTGAACTTTTAAAGAGCAGTGGGAGTATTCTTTCCAGTCTGACTGGGTAGAGGGAGCTTTTCTCTGCAGCACTCTGTGCTTGCCCAGGCTGCCAATCGCTGCCTTCAATGGAATTTGGTTTTGGGTTACTGTGAGGAAACATGGCTTTTGTTTCAAATGAATGCGCTGGTTCAGGGTTTGACCCGCTGTCAGGTACTGGATCAGTGGTGCTGGAAGAGCACAGCAGTTCAGGCAGCATCTGAGGAGCAGGAAAATCGACGTTTCGGGCAAAAGCCCTTCATCAGGAATACAGGCTTCAGGGCAGAGGAAATGACCTGGGAGTTGCAGTGGGAGAGGGACTCCCTGAGATTCTTGTAGAGAGAGGAGGAAAACTTCTTCAAGGCAGGCATCCTTGCAAGAGGATTCGCAGTAGGGTTAAAATCAACTCGGTAAAAACAATGACTGCAGATGCTGGAAACCAGATTTAGGATTAGTGGTGCTGGAAGAGCCTTTATTCCTGATGAAGTGCTTTTGCCCGAAACGTCGATTTTCCTGCTCCTCGGATGCTGCCTGAATTGCTGTGCCCTTCCAGCACCACTGATCCAGAACCTGGTTTCCAGCATATGCAGTCATTGTTTTTACCTGGCTGTCAGGTACGTGCAGAGTAAGGCCTGAAGGACCTGGGCCGATGTCCTGGTGACTGGTGTGAACACCCTGGGAAATGCTGGGTACTTCCCACTGTGGGAGAGGGGACTGTGCCCTGAGGAGGCTCATTGACATCTCCTACTCTGCACTTTCTGGGCACACTGACTGCCAGCCTGGGACTGCAATGCAGACCCCAACAGCCTCTGCCCATCGAGCGAGGGAGCTGGGTGGCACTCCCCCCTCACAGAGTTAAAGACGTCTGCTCACTTTCACACTCTGGGCCATGGAATGTGTTTCAATAAACAGCAGATTCAGGGTGGGGAGATGGGAATCAATGAACTTTATACCAACCATTGAATCATCTGGACTGCACAGCTGGGGGAGGGGAGGGCAGGCAAGGAAACACTCCTCCTTGAATGCATTCCTCATGCTTCAGCAGTTTCCAAATCCCATGGGGGAGTGGAGAATCTCCGCAAAGCACACATGCCCTCTCTAATGTGCTTACTGTTCACTCACGGACATCCAACAGTAGGTCACAGCTAGAAAACCCCCTACCAGTGGGTCACACCCCCTTTCCAATTCCCTCCTTGTGTACACACACCCAGTGGGTCACACCCCCTTTCCAATTCCCTCCCTGTGTGTGCACACCCAGTGGGTCACATCCCCTTTCCAATTCCCTCCCTGTGTACACGCACCCAGTGGGTCACACCTCCTTTCCAATTCCCTCCTTGTGTACACACACCCAGTGGGTCACACCCCCTTTCCAATTCCCTCCCTGTGTACACACACCCAGTGGGTCACACCCCTTTTCCAATTCCCTCCCTGTGTACGCACACCCAGTGGGTCACACCCCCTTTCCAATTCCCTCCCTGTGTACACACACCCAGTTGGTCACATCCCCTTTCCAATTCCCTCCCTGTGTACACACACCCAGAGGGTCACACCCCCTTTCCAATTCCCTCCCTGTGTACGCACACCCAGTGGGTCACACCCCCTTTCCAATTCCCTCCCTGTGTACACGCACCCAGTGGGTCACACCCCCTTTCCAATTCCCTCCCTCTGTTCGCACACCCAGTTGGTCACATCCCCTTTCCAATTCCCTCCCTGTGTACGCACACCCATTGGGTCACACCCCCTTTCCAATTCCCTCCCTGTGTGCGCACACCCAGTGGGCCACACACCCTTTCCAAATCCCTCCGTGTACACACACCCAGTGGGTCACACCCCCTTTCCAATTCCCTCCCTGTGCACGCACACCCAATGGGTCACACCCCCTTTCCAATTCCCACCAGTGTGTACACACCCAGTGGGTCACACCCCCTTTCCAATTCCCTCCCTGTGTACACACACCCAGTGGGTCACACCCCCTTTCCAATTCCCTCCCTGTGTGCGCACATCCAGTGGGTCACACCCCCTTTCCAATTCCCACCAGTGTGTACACACCCAGTGGGTCACACCCCCTTTCCAATTCCCTCCCTGTGTACCCACACCCAGTGGGTCACACCCCCTTTCCAATTCCCACCCTGTGTACACACCCAGTGGGTCACACCCCCTTTCCAATTCCCACCAGTGTGTACACACCCATTGGGTCACACCCCCTTTCCAATTCCCTCCCTGTGTACGCGCACCCAGTGGGTCACACCCCCTTTCCAATTCCCTCCTTGTGTGCGCACACCCAGTGGGTCAGTCCCCCTTTCTTATTGACTCCCACAAAACAGACAAAAAGGCTAAATTAATGTCTGTTGAATGTGTGCAGTGTTCTAAACCGAATACCTGAATGTCCTAGGTACACAGAAATGGGCACAGTATTATAGACGTGATAGAGACAAGGAAATCCAAGCTGAGAATCAAACAATCAGGGTTTTTTTGATGTCTTTTGAAAACAAGAGAGGTGAGATTGAAATTGTCATCCAATACGCGCTGAAGTGCAGACCATCGTAAGAAATAATCTTTGATCAGAGCGTTAGAATTTTCATGGATGTGGAAACAGTAATCTGTAAACCTCCTGACTCACTCTGTTGTCGGGCTCAGAACAAATTGAGACATAATGATGGCATGTTTAAAAGGAAAGGCAGTGTGTTAATCATAGGTGAGTGTAGTCTTCGTTTAGATTGGAATAGATTAGCAGAGGAAGATTTCATCGTGTGCTTGGCACATTTTCTGAAAGCAGTGTATCGTGGATCCAACTTGGGACCAGAGTATTTTGGGTCCGGTGATGTGTAATGAGGCCGGTATAATAAGTAATGAATGATCCCCTTGTGACCATAATATGGAAGAGTTCCGTTTGAAAAGAAGGGATGTGGCTCAGGGACAACTGTGTTAAACTGAAATAAGATCAATTGCAAAGGAATGAGGGCAGTGCAGGCTGGGGTGAACTGGGAACGGAGTTTAACAGCAAAGACACTCAAGGGCAAACTACATTCATTTCAGAAATTAGTTCACAGTTCCCAAAAAAGCAATATCCCACTGAGAGAAAAGATCTGAGGAAGGGGGGGATAGGCCTCACGTGGTTAACCAGGGAATTAACTAAAAGAACAACTCTGAAGTGCAGCAACAATTAATGGATAGCCAAGAGGTTTTGCAAAGTTATAAACACTAACAAAAGACAACCCCAACAGTTGTACACTTAATGGTAAGGTCCGAGGGAGTGTTGCTGAACAAAGAGACCTTGGAGTACAGGTGCATAGCTCCTTGAAAGTGGGGTCACAGGTAGATAGGATAGTGAAGGCAGCGTTTGGTATGCTTTCCTTTATTGGTCAGAGTACTGTGTGGAGGAGTTGGGAGGTCATGTTGCGGCTGTACAGGACATTGGTTAGGCCACTGTTGGAATATTGTGTGCAATTCTGGTCTCCTTCCTATCGGAAAGATGTTGTGAAACTTGAAAGGGCTCAAACTTGAAAAGATTTACAAGGATAATACCAGAGTTGGAGGGTTTGAGCTACAGGGAGAGGTTGAATAGGCTGGGGCTGTTTTCCCTGGAGTGTCGGAGCCAGAGGATGTGGTGGAGGCTGGTACAATTGCAACATTTAAGAGGCATTTGGATGGGTATATGAATAGGAAGGGTTTGGAGGGATATGGGCCGGGTGCTGGCAGGTGGGACTAGATTGGGTTGGGATATCTGGTCGGTGTGGACGGGTTGGGCCGAAGGGTGTGTTTCCGTGCTGTACATCTCTATGTCCCTCTTAGAATATAAACAAGAGGGAGAAGATAATCCTAAAGGGTAATCTTTCAAGTAATGTCAAGATAAACAGGAAGAGCTTCTTTAAGAGAAAGGAAGGGAGAAGCTGAAATGAACATGAGCCCCTTTGCGAACGAGGTTGAGGAATTATTGGAGGGAAAGTGGGTTTGAATAGATACTAAGCCATGAACCTGCAGAGGAACGTTGAATGTGCGCTCACTCGGAATTGCACGTGCGCCCTGCCAAACTCTCGCCGCCGTTGTGTCGTGCACAGAATAGGCTCAACATTGAAGCTGGGTTCAGTGGCGGGAAAGACTTTTGAGACCGGCTGGAGGGGGTTATTGGACAGGGGCTGAGAGAAGGTTGGAGGCGGGGTTGGGAAATCAGACTGATGGCGGGGGAATTGAAGGGACGATGCCCCCACCCACCCCACCCCAGCACTTCCTGCTGCCGCTGTATATCCACCTCTCGCCCGAGGATTCCATTGCAACCCCCTTCCAGGTCCCAATCCCATTCTGTGTCCGTCCCCTTCTGATCATCTCCCCTCCCCGGGTTTCAATCTCCATGAAGACCGTGCGCACAGGGGAATTGGGCTGGAAACTGGGGTGGCCAGTTAGCTTCAATCCACTCTGGGGAAAGTGTTTGAGCTTACTATAATAAATGTAACAGCAGAGCATTTAAAAATACACAGCACCATCTAGCCATGTCAACATGACTTCATGAAGGGGGAATCATCCATAACAGACTGGCTAGAATTAATCCAGGGAAGGCAGATAAGAGCGGACCGAATTGATTTGGATTTGCAGAAGGTGTTTGCTAAGGTACCACATGTTACCACAAGGGATTGGAGTTTTGTGCAAACTGTTCAAGGCACTGGTCAGACCGTAGCCGGAATAGTCTGATCAGTTTGAGGCCCTCTATATAAAGAACGATGTGCTGATATTGGAGGCCATCCTGAGACGGTTTGCTTGACTAATGCCAGACATGGAGGGGTGTTCTTGGGAGGAGAGGTTAAGTAGATTGGGCTTTGACAGAGGAGATACAGAATGGAGGTTTCTGCTTGTGGGAGAGTCGAGAACCAGAAGGAACGATCTCGAATAGGGGTGTGCCTTCAGCGAGAGACCGAGAGAGGAGGAATTGCCTCTCTGAGGGTACTGAATCTGTGCAATTACTGACTGTAGACAGCAGACGAGTCTGGGTTATTGAGCATTTCCAAGCTGTAATTGATCTTAATCACCCAGGGGATGAGGGTGATGGGGAAAAGCCAGGAAACTGGAGCCGAGGATTATCTCATCAGTCAGGATAATTTCTGCTCCACATCTTCGGGCTTTTCTGGTTCACTGTCCACAATCCCAATGATACAAAACACCTTCCCACTCACTCCCACTCTCGACGATCCTAATGGATCCAAACCCCTTCCCATTCTCCACAATCCCAATGATACAAAACACCTTCCCACTCTCGACGATCCTAATGGATCCAAGCCCCTTCCCATTCTCCACAATCCCAATGATACAAAACACCTTCCCACTCACTCCCACTCTCGATGATCCTAATGGATTCAAAACCCTTGCCATTCTCCACAATCCCAATGATACAAAACACCTTCCCACCCACTCCCACTCTCGATGATCCTAATGGATCCAAACCCCTTGCCATTCTCCACAATCCCAATGATACAAAACACCTTCCCACCCACTCCCACTCTCGATGATCCTAATGGATCCAAACCCCTTGCCATTCTCCACAATCCCAATGGTACAAAACATCTTCCCACTCACTCCCACTCTCGACGATCCTAATGGATCCAAACCCCTTCCCATTCTCCACAATCCCAATGATACAAAACACCTTCCCACTCTCGACGATCCTAATGGATCCAAACCCCTTCCCATTCTTCACAATCCCAATGGTACAAAACACCTTCCCACTCACTCCCACTCTCGACGATCCTAATGGATCCAAACCCCTTCCCATTCTCCACAATCCCAATGATACAAAACACCTTCCCACTCTCGACAATCCTAATGGATCCAAACCCCTTCCCATTCTCCACAATCCCAATGGTCCCATACCCCCTCTGGTTCACTCCCAATGGACCCATACCCCCCTCTGGTTCACTCCCAATGGACCCAAGCCACTTCCCATTCACCCCCACTCTCCAAGATCCCAACGGTTCCTCCTCATTCACTCCCAGTGTGATGCATCAAACCCTTTTGAATTTACTTCGAAAGTGCACAAACCTCCTTCTTCTTAGTCCCAGTGTTCACTGTCCCAGTAAACCAGGCCCCCACCTCATTCATACCAACTGTCCATAAAACCAATTCACTGATCATGAGAAGGACTGATTGTGATCATATCGCTTAATCTCAGTACTAACCCTTCAGCAGTCCGCCCTCCCTCAACACCGACCATCCGGCAATACGGCCCTCCCTCAGCGCTGGCGCTCCCTCAGCGCTGACCCTCCGACAGGGCGGCCCTCCCTCAGCGCTGCCCCTCCCACTTGATCTGATGAATCATCTGGTGATGGTTAATGAACTAATACACTTCATACCAATCCTCTCTCCCTCAGCGCTGACCCTCCGACAGGGCGGCCCTCCCTCAGCGCTGACCCTCCGACAGGGCGGCGCTCCCTCAGCGCTGACCCTCCGGCAGGGCGGCGCTCCCTCAGCGCTGACCCTCCGACAGGGCGGCACTCTTCCAGCCCTTATCCTTCAAGTTGTGGATCAGTGGTGCTGGAAGAGCACAGCCGTTCAGGCAGCATCCATGGAGCAGCGAACTTGAAGTTTCGGGCAAAAGCCTTGATATGTATTGTGCTCATCAGTCCGTGCTCGAGTTGTTGCCATTGAAGGGTTAACCAACTGGTTTTTGCGTGTTTGTTTTGTGCTCTTGGCTTTTGGAATGCTCCCTCCCACCACTGGAATCCCCCTCCCCCTCCCCCTCCCCCTCCCCCTCCCCCTCCCCTCCCCCTCCACCACCAGGAAGAAAGGAAACACCCGAGTGAGACAGTTGTTTATTTTTTTCCTTTTTATTACTTTTTTTCCACAGAGTGAACTGGATGTCTGACACTCCTGTTTCTTTTTTATTCCCCCACACTAGCTCCTAACTGCGGAAGTGCTTATTTTCCCCCTAGCACCCATTTTGTGTGTGTGCAAGTGTGAGACACAGTGAAAGACAACAGGTGAAAAAAATCTTTATTCAATTTCCACCATCAGGAAGAAAGGAAACATCCGAGTGAGACCCTTGTTTATATCTGTCATACAGGGCTCTGTTATGGGCCCTGGTTAACAGCACCAAGCAGGGATTTCATATTCGATTAGATCTACCAGGTCCTTGTTCTAAACGCTACAGAAGGCATTTAGAGGGACAGGATGTATTTAGAAAGGCATAATGCGATTAGGGATCAACCATAAGGCTTTGTGCGTGGAAAATAATATCTCCCTAACTGGATTGAGTTTTGAAGAAGTGACGAATACGACTGATGAAGGAAGAGTGGTGGATGCTCTCTGCAGTGGCTTCAGCAAGGTATTCGACAAGGGTCCGTGTGACCAGTCGGAACTCGTTCCACTGTGACATGCAATTTATGTTCATTGGATGTGAAGACAGGATGGATGGTTGTAAGTTGTAAGTTTGCAGGTGACACCAAAATTGATGGTGGAATAGGCATTAAAGAAGGTCGTCTCAGAGTGCAACAGGACCTTGATTAGATGGGCCATTGTGCTGAAGCGTGTCAAGGGGAGTTTAATATAGAGAAATGTGAATTTCTACAATTTGGCAGTGCAAATCAGGGCTGGGAATGATTTGCAGGTAGACAGATATTCCTTGGATCATCGGAGGCCTAGGATTGTAGAGATTATAAAATTACAAGGTTGATGTGTCTAGCCAGGTCTTTTTCCAAAACTAAAATGTGTCGGTCTTAGTGGAACGGGGACACATGTGTTCCTCTGAATGAATTAATGCTTTATGTACTCTCAGACATCTATCAGGTGGAACCAAGAAAAATGTTCTGTCACCTGGCATTGACCATGCCAGATGCCCTCAAAACATTTAAGGAATGTAGCCCAGAACCTAATATTTCTGCTTATTTTAAGCAGGTGTAAAGTGGAATAATGCAACTGGTCCACCCCCTCGATTTCAAACAAATCGGTATTTATTTACACACGAGGAAAAGAGAACAGAATACCGAATAACATAACTGCACTGAAAACCCAGTCAACTCCATCACAACTTAATGATGCTGTTTCAAGTACTTACAACATCCTCATAAATCCCTTTGACAAAAGAAAAACGGTAAAATGAATCACAGGTCCTTACAGGAGCGATGTCAGAGAAAGACAGAATGGATCAGCATGGGACTGCTTCTTTGGGTTGCCATCAGCTTCTCTGGGTTCCCAGCTAAATTATGAACAGTGGATGTAAACAAACCAGCTGGCTAAAACGAAACCAAAGCATACCCTGATCCACTCCCCTGTCCTCCCCCCCCCCCCCCCCCATCTCACACTCCCAGGGACAGCACGAGGTTAGGTACAGAATAAAGCTCCCTCTACTCTGTCCCCCATCAAACCCTCCAGGCCAGGGACAGCATGGGGTGCAGTTCAAAGCTGCCTCTTCACTGACATCATTAAACTGTCGTGGACAGGTACAGCGTGGGGTAAGATCCCTGTACCTGATCAGGACAGTGTCAGCTTCACTTTCCTGTGTGTGTGTCCGCATTGGTACTTGTGCCTGTGTTCGGGATGTAGTGTCGTGCATCAGCAGACATTCGGACACCGTTTCTGTGGTGGACTGATCAGCGTCTGTTCTCCATTCCCTCAGGTGCTGGCCTGGTTTGAAGAGGGCGAGCAAACTGTCACAGCGTTTGTGGAACCATTTGTTATTCTGTTAATCCTGGTTGCAAATGCGATCGTGGGGGTTTGGCAGGTCAGTAGGATCAACCTATCAACAACATTACCAATCTGTGATTGGTTAGAGAAGGAGGGAAATCAGCCAGGGTTCCAGCTCCTGATCACTGCCCAGTGATCCCTGGGTTAGAGAGAGAGAGAGGGGGAAATCAGCCAGGGTTCCTGCCCCTGATCACTGCCCAG
>NW_025214336.1:0-1982 GCF_004010195.1 Chiloscyllium plagiosum | reverse complement strand
TCCTTCCTGGCTATCCTATAACTCTCAATCGCCCCCATTGAACCTTCACGCCTCATCTTTACATAGGCTGCCCTCTTCCATTTAACAAGGGATTCCAATTCCTTATTAAACCACGGCTCCCTCACACGACCCTTTCCTCCCTGCCTGTCGGGTACATACTTATCAAGGACACTCAATGGTTGCTTCTTGAACAAGCTCTACATATCAATTACACCCTTGCCTTGAAGCTTACTTTTCCAGGCCACACATCCTCAGTCATGCCTCCCAGCATCATAATTTCCCTGCCCCCATCTATAACTCTTGCCCTGTAGTGCACATTTATCCCTCTCCATCACTAGAGTAAAGGTCACTGAATTGTGGTCACTGTCCCCAAAGTGCTCACCTACCTCTAATTCTAACACCTGGCCTGGTTCGTTACCCAGAACCAAATCCAGTATGGCCTCACCTCTTGTTGGCCTATCTACATATTGTGTCAGGAAACCCTCCTGCACACATTGGACAAACACTGACCCATCTAACGAACTTGAGCTATAGCTTTCCCAATCAATATCAGGAAAGTTAAAGTCCCCATAACAACCACCCTATTACTTTCACTGTTCTCTTGAATCATCCTCGCAATCCTTTCTTCTACGTTTCTAGGACTATTGGGAGGCCTGTAAAAGACTCCTAACAGGGTGAGCTCACCTTTCCTATTCCTAACCTCAGCCCAAACTACCTCTGATGGCGAGTCTTCATCCATCGTCCTTTCCACCGCTGTAATACTATCTTTGACAAGCAATGCCACACCTCCCCCTCTTTTACCCTCACCTCTGACCCTACTAAAACATTTAAACCCTGGAACCTGCAACAGCCAATCCTGTCCCTGTTCTACCCATGTCTCCATAACAGCCACAACATCGAAGTCCCAGGTACCAACCCACACTGCAAGTTCACCTACCTTATTTCGTATACTTCTTGCATTGAAGTATACACACTTCAAGCCACTTTCCTTGGAATAGGAAATGTGCGATGACAAATCATAGAACCATGGAATTCATACCATGTGGAAGCAGACCATTTGGTCCATTGAGTCCACACTAACCCACTGAAGAGCATCCCACCCAATCACTGTAACCCTGTATTACTGATGGTTAATCTACCTAATCGCTGGACAGTATGGGCAATTTAGCATGACCAATCCACCTAACCTGCACATCTTTGGACTCTGGGAAGAAACCGGAACACTTGGTGGAAATTCCCGCAGACATGGGACGAATGTGCAAACTCCATGCAGGGTGAAATTGAACTTGGGTCTGCATGATTTTAAAAACCATCATCAAATTGCCTTTCGGGCCGAAGAGCGATTTCAAGTTACTAATGATATCAAAGGATATGGGGATAGCAGGAAGAGGAGTGGAGGTCAATGATCAGCATTGTTTGGAATGGTAGAGCAGGCTCAAGGGGGAGAATGGTTTACTCCTGGCTTCTTCAGTCCAAACCCCAGTTTTGGAACTACTCATTTGTATCAGCTTTGACGTCCTCCTAATGTGTCATGTCCAGAATTGGACACAATATCCGAGATGGCATTCAGTGAGTGTTTCTATAAAGTTTCGCATAATTTTCTGTCTTTTGTACTCATTATCTCGATACATAAAGCTCAGGATTCCCTCAGTTTTTATTAATGGCTTTGTTAACCTAGATTTCATAATCTTCAAAGATTTATATACCCAATAGCCACAACTCTCACTGTTCTAGCATCTCCTTTATGATTGTACCACCCATCCAAGTCTCCGGTGCACCTGTGACCTCCAATAGATCAAAGGCAGCAGAAACACTACTTGAAAATTCGCATCCAAATTGTATACAATCCTGACTTGGAAATATTGCATTCCTTCAGTGTCACTGGGTTAAAGTCCTGGAGCTCCCTCCGTTAATAGCACTGTGTCCCCCTCCAGCACGTGGACTGCAGCAGCTTACAAAGGCTACCACCAATTTTAGGACAA
>NW_025214335.1:41403-42000 GCF_004010195.1 Chiloscyllium plagiosum | reverse complement strand
CCCATGTCTCCATATTTTATGCAATAGCCTACCATCAGGAACCTTATCAAAAGCCTTACTGAAATCCACATACACCACATTAACCATTTTACCCTCATCCACCTGTTTGGTCACCTTCTCAAAGAACACAATAAGATTAGTGAGGTACGACCTACCCTTCACAAAACTGTGTTGACTATCCCTAATCAACTTATTCTTTCTAGATGATTATAAATCCCTGCCGAGTTTTCACCATCCCCCCAGACCTCCCCCTCACTGAGGACGAATGATCAGTCCTCAGCAAAGGACTCCCTTCATCCCCCTCCGTCCACGCATCAATGAATTTAATACACGCCGTGACATCGAACAATTCTTCCGTCGCCTCCGCCTCCGAGCTTACTTTCACAATCAGGACTCCCGCCCACCTTCCGAGGACCCCTTCGCCCACCTCCAACACACTGCATCCACCTGGACACCCCGCGCTGACCAATTACCTGTCCTCGACCTCTTCATTTCCAACTGCCGCCGGGACATTAACCGCCTCAACCTGTCGACCCCCCTCCCCCACTCCAACCTCTCACCCTCACAACGCGCAGCCCTCCAATCCCTCTGCCCCAA
>NW_025214335.1:25184-26681 GCF_004010195.1 Chiloscyllium plagiosum | reverse complement strand
TCAATAATCGCTCTCGACAAATTCAGGAAAACAAAGTTTTATTAGCAAGTCTGCAGAGTTGGGCACCCTTCTGAGAAAAGCGCGCCGAGGCTAACAATGTCTTCTGATTAAATACAGGACAAGACCCTCCCCTCTGTGGCTCTTAAGAGTCACGAGGTTCACATTCTAAACCGTTCAGTAATTTTCCATTCTACATACTTATCTTAAAGTCTATAGCAGATGTCTCCCGAGTTGTTTTTTTTCTTACCCTGTAGTCTTATCAGTCAAGGACTTATTCTTCTCTGTCAGAGTTAGTGGTCCTATTAATCAAGGACTTGTTTTTCTACTATGTCAATGTGAGTGGTCTTATCAATCCGTAGCAGCAGATGTCTCGTCTTTTATTACAGAGAAGCATGTTTTACCCTACCCCTATGGCTCTATTCCCCTTAGACTCTGGGGTCATGCACATCTCAAGTGTTTGTACCGAAATCGTCTCTCACACTTTGTAAATGAGTTATTCACTGCAGCCCAGCCCCTGACCATGTGCTGCTCTATTATCAGATTACTTTTTTCTTGAATATTTTTGACAGTCAAGAATTATTTTTTCCAACAAGCAAGTGTATTTTCCTTCCATTTCTGACTATCAAATTCTGCACTCTTTTCATTCCCTGTAATCCATTTTCCACTCCCTGAAACATCAACTGTGTTTCTCCTTCCACAGATACCAGTGATTAATGCCAAAGCCCTGTTGCTTGTGGAGAGGCTGATGTTTGACTTTCGTGTACAGCTGCAGTTTGTGTGGTGAAGGTGCTCCTACAATGTGGTTGGGTAAGTGGCATTATAGATTATTCATTACAGCAACAGTGATGATTTGAAGATAATGTCCAAATCAAGAACAGTTTGTAGTTTTATCATCATGCTTATAATTTCACAAAAATACTATTGAGAACTTTAGACATAAGGCCAGAGATGGAGATATTAGGTCAGGTGACCAAATTGCCAAAAAGCAGGTTTTGAGGGATGTCTTAAAGGTGGAAAGCAGACCTGTGAGGTTTTTGCGAATTTCAGACCATGCTGCTTCAGCAACTGTAGAAACAGCCACACAGGTGAAGTACTTAATTAACAAATGGTTGGGAGTCTCGAAGAAAATGGGTCGTCGAGGTCTCAAAGTGTGTGTGGTGCAGGGAGCTAGGATGATCACAGCCAGGAATTAAATCAAGTGTGAAAATTTTAAATTGAGGGATATTGGCCAGGTGCTGGCAGGTGAGACTAGATTGGGTTGGGATATCTGGTCGGGATGGACGGGTTGGACCGAAGGGTCTGTTTCCTTGCTGTACATCCCTATGGCTGTATGCTGTTGATTCTAATTAGGAGCCTTTTGATGAATCAACAAGCAGAGATTTAGACTTTCTTGAGATTACAGGGAGGTTGAATGTGGGAAGCTGGGCCTGAGTGTGTTTGGAAAATGAAGTCTGGAGATAACACAAAGTGGATGAAAGTGTATGAGCTGAGACAAGG
>NW_025214335.1:7507-24570 GCF_004010195.1 Chiloscyllium plagiosum | reverse complement strand
ATGCTACATCTCTTCAAAGTCTGTCCCATTTAGAATGGTGATAGTGCCACTCAACATAATGGAGGTTTGTCTCAACTTTAAGGCAAGACTTTGTCTCCAAAAGAATGTGTGATGGTCGCGCATACTGATACTGTCATGGACAGATGTATCTGCAGCTGGTCAATTCACAACAATGAGATTAAGTATGTTTTTCCCTCTTGTTGGTTCCCTCATCACCCGCTGCAGACTCAGTTGAGTAGCTATGTCCTTCAGGACCTGGCCAGCTCAGTCAGTAATTCTGTTGCAACGCTCGTCTTGATTATGGACATTGAAATCCTGTACCCAGAGTACGTTTGACACCATTTTATTGCCTCAGTGCTTCCTCCAAATGTTGTTCAACATGAAGGAGAACTGATCCATCAGCTAAGGGAGGAGGGGATGTGGTAATCAGCAGGAGCCATGAGACTTCCTGGTCTCCGGGGCCAATGCTGTGTAATCCCAGGGCAAATCCTCCCTGTCTGTACACCACTGTGCCACCACCTCTGCTTGGTCTGTCCTTCTGGTGGGGCAGGACATATCCAGAGATTTCAGGAGAAAGTGAAGATTGCAGATGCTGGAGATCAGAGTCAAGAGTCTGGTGCTGGAAAAGCACAGCAGGTCAGGCTGATGAAGGGCCTCGGCTCGAAACATCGATTCTCCTGCTCCTCGGATGCTGCCTGTATTTTTCCAGCACCACACTCTCGATATCTAGGGATGGTGATGGTGGTGTCTGGTCATTGTATGTAAGGGATGATTCCGTGAGTATGACTATGGCAGGCTGTTCCTTGACTAGTCTGTGAGACAGCTCTCCACATTTTGGCACCAAACACCATATGTTAGTGAGGAGGGCGATGGAACATTGAGAGTGCTGATTCTGTGGTTGTAATTTCTGGTGACTTGTTAGTTGCCAACTGGTCCATCCAGTTTCATTCCTGTGTTGAGACTTTGCAGTGATTAGTACAGTGAGCAGCTGGCTGGGCCGCTGTCAGGTTGGTAGGATTTTTTTCGCCATTGACAATGGTTCCATGGAGATCAGGAGATTCCTAACACATTTTTTTTTCTTGAATTCAGATTCCACCATCTGCCAAGACGGGATTCGAACCAGGACTTCAGTCGTTTGTTTTAATATTCTGGATAAAAGCTAAATACATCAGGTTTGTTCACTCATTTTAAATATCACTAACCCTGGTTTTGTTTCTATGTAAAACACTGTCCATCATCCTGACTCCTCCATCCTTCTCTCCAACAAAGAGAGAGGTGCACATGGAGTTTCTCTGTCACTAAGACTGAGATAATCAGATCTGCTGCTTCTCTCCCTCCCACTAGCCCACTGAGCCAAACTGCCTCACATGGTGTTCCTGGTTTTTGTCCTAAACCTACATCTTTCTCCAGTCTCTTGTCAAGCCTTATCAGAGCTCACCTTGACCCTTTTCCCTAATCTCGCTAAACTCACTTTCTAACTCTCTTTCCTCCGCTGCCGCCTCATCACCCCCCCTCGCCAATTCATAGATATTGTTCCTTGTTCTGTCTGTTGGTCTTTTTTGGTTATGTCCTTCTCTCCCATTCTGTGAAAAACTAATATTTGACCTCACCATTGTTGGAAAATCCTGCTCCATCTCCACTCTCCCTTCCCTTTCTGAATTCCTTGCATTTGGTGTCCCTCAACGATCTATCCTTGATCTCTCCTGTATCTCACGTACATAGTGCCAGGAGGTGATATCGTCCAAAAACACTGTGTTAGGCTTGATATGTACACTGACGATGCCCAGCTCTCCCTCCCCATCATCCCTCTCCATTACTCCATTATTACTCAGTTACCAAACTGCTTATCACATTCCTGCTACTCGATTAGCTGCAATTTCCTCCAATGAAACATTGTCACGGTTAAACCCGTTGCCTTACCTTTACCTTTCTACTGAACCCCTCCCTCCCACTGGGAACTCTCTGAGGCAGAATGACTCTCTTCACAATATTGCTGTTATATCTGACCCCAAGGTGACCTTCTGATCAGACATCCACACAATCACAACACCAGGAATTCCAATCTATTAAACGTTGCTTTTCTCCACCTCACCCCAGCTCCATTGCTACTGAAATCCCTTACCCGTGTCTGTGTCGCCTTAAACTTGAATAAAAAACAGAACCCTTGATTCCGTGACTCAGAATCTGGTTTCAGACTCCTCTCTCAGTATTTACCCTCAGACACATCCTCTCTGTATTTATCCTGTCAAACCCCTGAAGAATCCCATCTGTCTCAATGAGATCACCTGTCTTTCTCCAAAATCCAGTGAGTAGAGTCCCAATCTTTTCAGCCTTTATTTAAAAGATAATCCCTCCAAACCAGGGATCATCTCATTGGATCTTCCCTGAAATGCCTCCAATAAAGTGACACATTTCCTTATCTAAAGGGACCAAAACTGCTCTCATTACTGCAGATATGGTGGTCTCACCAGCACTTACACACGTTACTCTCAGGTATATACTCCAAACTCTCAGACTGAGAACCTTTGAAACAAAACATTCCATTCCCCTTCCTGCTTCCCTGTTGTAACTGTGTGGTAGCTTTCTGTGTTTCCTGAACAATTACCCCTGGTCCCTTTGTGGTGCAGCTTTCTACAGTTTCCACCATTTAAATAGTACTTTGTTCTTTTATTATCTCCTCCAAAATGAGCAACTTCCCATTTTCCCAAGTTACATCCCATCTGGCAACTTGTTGCCCCTTCTCCTGTACATCTCTCTCTTTTCATAATCCTCTTAGACCTTTACAGTTATGCCTTTTCTAGGAGATATCCCCCCTTCCCATTCATCCAAACATTTACTGGGAGCACTGGGCAGCGGGAAGCAGACAGAGTTGCTATCTTTTTTGGGATACGCTTTGGAGTGATTGGGAGGATCTTCCTCCCCATTGGTCAGGATGGAGACAACTTGCCCATCGTTAGGCATTAGCCTTTCACACCCATGTCTTATTGATGAGGCAGAGCGGCAGCACGGAATGAAAGAAAAGAAAGTAATTTTTGTTCCCCATATCTTACTGACGCTTGGACCATTTTCTCCAACGTGTCAAAGAAATGCTCTGTTCAGTCACATGGGATCTCAAGGTGGAATCTCCCAGAAACCCACAGATTTCCCTCTGAGTTGACTGCTGATGTCCTCAAGGGTAATATGTACAGTAATCCTGGGCCACGAGGAGGGGATGGTGTGAGTTTCTAACTTGAAGTGATAGTAATGGATTTTATAAACTTGTATCACACGATATTACAGGTGGACATTCAGATGGTAATCTCAGTAAATGTTCTGCCAAACTCTGATTGAATTACTCAGTATATCAGGATCTGGATATTCGCATTGTGTGTGTGTGAGTATTGTGTTCCAGATCAATCCCATTTGCTGCTTAAAAATTCTCCTTTGAATCATCGCATTCTCTCAAAAGGTCTCCCCAAACCTTCAATGTGTCATGTAATCCTTTTATGATGACTTGATGAGTGTAAGGTTTGTTATTCGAATGTGTAATTTTTGTATAAGGATGTCTCAGATAGAGGGAGCAGAATATTCGTAAAGGGGAGAATAACCATTTTGAGGGGAGGCTGTTGTTTATTGGTATCAATGACATCGGAATAGAAGAGTTCACATTGTTGGATCATTGGAGTCTCTTGTGGGGTAGAATTGACCTCCATCAGAAGGATGGATTGTACTGGCACTGGAAGAGAACAGTTGCTAGTGCCATTCAGGAGGCATTAAACCAGTGAAGGAATGTGGGTAAACCCAGAGAGAGAGTGAGGGAAGAGCTAAGTCTGACGCTGGTACAGTTCAGACTTCAAACAGTCAAGGCAGACAAGGAAAGGCACAGAATGAGCAGTTACACTGCATTTATTTCAATGCAGGAGGCCCGATAGGTCGGGCAGAGGAGCTCAGGGTATGGTTTTGAATATCGCACTGGGATATTATAGCAATTACAGAGGCATGACTTAATGATGGATAGGAATGGCAGATTAATGTTCCAGTGTATAGATGCTTTAGCAAAGATAGAAAGGGGGCAACAGAGCAAGTAGAGAGGTATTTTTGATTAGGGATAACATTACAGCTGGGCTTCACGAGGGTATTCCTGGGAGCACATCCAGGCAGGTTATACAGGTGGAAATGAGAAATAAGAAAGCGATGATCTCCTTATTGGGATGGTACTATTGACCCCCTCCCCCCTCCTTCCCCAATAGTCAGCAGGGAGTTGAGAAGCAAATTTACTAAGAGATCACTTCTCTGTAAGAATAGTATGGTTGTGTCCAAGACTTGACCTTCTTTGTTATTCATTCACAGGATGGGGGTGTCACTGGCTGGGCCCAAAGGGCAGTAAAGAGTCAACCACATTGCTGTGGGTCTGGAGTCACATGTAGGCCAGATCAGGTAAGGATGGCAGATTCCTTCCCTGAAGGATATTAGCGAATCTGATGAGGGTTTTTTTTCACAATAATCAACAATGGATTCATGGTCTTTAATAGATTCTTAATTCCAAATTTTTATTGAATTCACATTCCACTGTCTGTCGTGATGGGATCCAAACCCTGGGCCCCAGAACATTATCTGGGTGTCTTGATTATCCATCTAGTGATAATCTCACTAGGCCATTTGGCAGGGTGAGTGACTGAGGTATCCGTAGGGCAGCACATCAGCACCAAAGATCCCATGATCTCTGCGGAAGATAGAAAGGGCTGGGGAGGGAGATATATCCCTGGTGGTGGGGTCTGACTGTAACTAGCGGACATAGCAGATGTTAATGGAGATTAGTGGGTGGCAGTGAGGACCAGGGGATTATATTCTTATTGTGGTTGGAGGGGTGGGGGGAAGGCGGAGGTACAGGAAGTGGAGGATATGCGTTGGAGTGCATTTTTGATCAAGTGGGAGAGAAATCCGGTCCTCGAAAGAGGAAACCTTTCTGGGATGTCCTGGAGTGGAATTGCTTCTCCTGGGAGCAGATATGGCAGAGGCGGAGGAATTGGGAGTACAGAATCACGTTTTTACAGGAATATACTCGAGGGTAATCAGGAGAGCAAAAAGGGGACTTGAAATATCTCTAGGAAATAGTTTAAGGAGAATCCAAAAGAGATTCTACAAATACATTAAGGATAAAATAATAACCAGACAGAGAAAAGGACCCCTTAAAGATCAACAAGGCCATCTATGGAACAACAGGAGGTGGGAGAGATACTATGCTATTCTGTTCCAGAGAGTTTGGAGAAATAAATAGTGATAACTTGAAAAGTGTCTATATTACAGAGGAAGAAGTACTAGATGTCTTAAACAGTAGCAAGGTGGATAAATTCCTGGGACCTGATCAGGTGTATCCCAGAAATTTGTGGAAAGCTAGGAAGGTGATGGCAGTGCCTCTCCCTGAGGTATTTATATCATTGTTTGAGACAGGTGAGGTGCTGGAAGATGGGTGCCATTATTTTAAAAAGGTGGTAAGGAAAGGCCAGGGAACAAGAGAACAGTCAGCCTAATGTCAGTGGTAGGTAAGTTGTTGGAAGGGATTCTGAGGGACAGGATTTACATGTATTTGGAAAGACAAGGATTGATTAGGGATAGTTAACGTGGCTTTGTGTGTGGGAAATTCTCTCTCTCTAACTTGATTGTCACATCTTCAAAAAAACTCAAAGATGATTGATGAAGGCAGACTGTGGACGTTGTCTATATGGACACTGAACAATGTTCCATAAAGCAGACTGATTAGCAAGGTTAGATAACATGAAATGTTGGGAGAACTAGCCATTTGGATACAAAACTGACTTGAAGGTAGGAGGCAGAGGGTGGTGCTGGAGGATTGCTTTGCGGACTGGAGGCCTGTGAGCAGCATTGTCCTGCAGGAATGGATATTGGGTCCTTAAATAAATGACTTGGATGTGAATATATGAGATATCGTCAGTGGGTTTACAGAAGACACCAAAATTGGAGGTGTCGTGGACAATGAAGAAGTGGATAAGTTCAGAATGCAACAGTATCTTGACCAGATGGGCGAGGAATGGCAGACTGGGTTCAATTTAGACAAATGTAAGCTGTTGGATTTTGGAAAGGCAAATCAGAGCAGGACTTATACACTTAATGGTAAAGTCCTTGGGAATGTTGCTGAACACAGAGACCATGGAGTGCAGGTTCATTGTTCCTTGAAAGTAGAGTCGAAGGTCGGCAGACTAGTGAAGGTGGGGTTTGGTATTCTTATATTTATTGGTCAATGCATTGAGTACAGAAGCTGTGACGTCAAATTGTGGTTGGACAGGACATTGATTAAGCCATTTCAGGAATTATGTTTTAAGTTCGAAATTCCCTGTTCTGGAAAGGATGTTGTGAATCTTGAAAGAGTTCAGACAAGATTTACAAAAACTTTGCTAGGGTTGGAGGATTTGGACGACAGGGAGAGGCTGAATAGGTCAGGGTTAATTTCCATGGAGAGTCAAAGACTGCGAGGTGACTTCATGGAAATTTATAAAATCATGAAGGGCATGGATAAGGTGAACAGCTAGGGTCTCCCCTCCCCTCCCCCCCAGTTAGGTGGGATCAAAATAAGATCACATGGGCTTAAGGTGAGAGGGCAAAGATTAAAAACAGATCTAAGGGGCAAAGTTTTCAAGCTGTGTGTGGTGTATGTGTGGAATGAGCTGCCAGATGAAGTAGTGGAGGCTGCTACAATTACAACATTTGAAAGGCATCCGATTGGGTACATGAAGAGGAAGAGTTTCCAATGATACGGACATATAGCTGGCAAATGGGATTCCATTTGTTGAGGATTCCTATTTGGCATGTCCAAATTGGACCAAAGGTCTGTTTCTGTGCTGTACATCTCTATGACACTAATAAATGAAAATAAGATGAGTTCCTCTTTTGTGGAGAGCTAGCAGAAGAACAGATAATTGTCCTTGGAGCTGAGAAGGTTAAGCAGTGATTTTGACCAGGTGCAAATTTGTTTCTAGGATATCTAATCTGCAGAGAGAGTGGAATTGTTAACAATGTCACAATTTTAGTAACTATTTTCAGGTAATTGGCAAATAATGAGAACATTATTCTATTCAGTAAGTTCTGAGTATCTGGAACAGTCTGAATGGCAGCTGGACACAGACTCAGCAGTTATTCATAAACAGATTTGGAATTTTACTTTTTATGGGAACATATGGGGGGCTATGGGCAAATGGGAAGGGAATTGGGACAGATTTGCAGCATCTCCAGAAGGAGAATGTACATCCCAAATGGGCTGAATAGCCCCAGACCCTGTGCTTTGTGATACTGCCCCATTGACTGTGAATGTTGAAGCTCATCCCAGGGCAGAGAGAGGGAGGATCCCACCACTCACCTCACAATGGGCCCTAATGATTGATGTCAGTGCAGGCCAATAGGGGGCAGAGGGCAGTACTGGAGGACCAGGTCGTACCAGTTTGTCCTCCAACCAATTGGAGTGAATGAGGGCATCCTCAAGGCTGGAACTAAAGAAAGGCACATATCGCAGAGATTTGAGAAACTGGAGGACATGAGATAGGGAGAGTTCTGTGGCTGGTGAGGAATTATATAAATAACGAAGAGTTTTGAGGCTGGATGAAGTGACAGTAATCGGGAGAGTTGAGGATGGAGGAATTTAGAGTTAGTGAGGATTAGAGTCATAATGTTATACAGCAAGGAAACAGGCCCTGTGGTCCAACCAGTCCATGCCAACCATAATTCCAAACTGAACTAATTGTACTTGCCTCCGCTTAGTCCACATCCATTCAAATATTTCCTATTTATGTCCTTCTCTGAATGTCTTTTAAATATTGTAACTGTATTCACAGCTACCACTTCCTCTGGAAGTTCATTTCACACGTATGTTTTTTTTAAAAACCCTAATGTCGTTTCTCAAATCTTTCTAATTTCTTCTCAAAATGAATGCACCCGAGATTTGAACCCCCCTCTCCCCCGGCTTTTCTCCTTTTCTACACTTTTTCTGATTTTGTAAACCTCTAATAAGGTCACCCCTCAACCTTGTGCACGCCAGTGAAAAAAATTCCCAGCCTATCGAGCCTCTCCTTAGAACACAATCCCTCCATTCATGGCAACATGCTGGTAAATCTCTTCTGAACCTGCTCCAATTTAGTAATATCCTTCCTATAACAGCACCACCAGAACTGGACAGAGTATTCCAGAAGAGGCCTCCCCAACGTTCTGTACATCCTCAACGCAACATCCCAACTCCTGTACTCAAAGGTCTGAACAATGAATGTAAGTATGCTAAACACCTTCTTAACCGTCCTGTCTACATGTAACACAGACTTCAAAGACGAGAACCCCTCGGTCTCTTTGTTCCCATATCACTACTCAAGGCCCTTCTTTTATTGAGTGTAAGTCCTACCCTTGTTTGTTTTTTCAGGATGTTGTATTTTGCATTTATTCCAATCCAAACAATTTTTGAGTATAAAGGCAATCGGAGTATAATTAAGAGGGAAATCAGGAAGCAAAAAAGGGACGTGAGATAGCTTTGGCGAATAGGGTTAAGGATAATCCGAATGGCTTTTGTAAATACATGAGGAACAAAAGGCTAACTGGGAAGAAAAAAGAGACCCTCAAAGATCAGCAAGGCAGCCATTGTGTGGAGCTGCAGGCAATGGGCGAGATAGGAAACAAGTATTTTGCATCAGTGTTTACTGTGAAGAAGTACATGGGAGATATAGAATGTGGTGAAATAAATGGTGACATTCTTAAAAATGTCCATATTACAGAGGAGGAGGTGCTGATTGAGTGGCTAAGGAGCTGGTGCAGGGGAAAAGGATTCACGTTTGTGGATCATTGTGATCTCCTCTGGAGTAGAGTTGACCTGGATAAGAAGGATGGATTGTACCTGAATTGGAAGGTGTCTAATGTCTAGGCAGGGAGACTTGCTGGTGATACTCGGGAGGCACTAAACCAGTGAGGGAGTGGGTGTAAACCCAAGAAGGTAGTGAGGAAAGAGATATGTCTGAGGCTGGTACAGTTCAGAAGTCAAATAGTCAAGGCAGGCAAGGGTCAGTATTAATATGATGGGCTAAATGAAGTCGGACTGAGCAATTGCACTGCATTTACTTCAATGCAAGAGGCCTGACAGGGAAAGCAGATGAGCTCAGGGTATGGTTTTGAACATGGCCCTGGGATATTATAGCAATTACAGAGGCAACACTCAGGGATGGATAGGCCTGGCAGCTTAATGTTCCAGGGTATCGATGCTAAATGGAGAATAGAAAGGGGGACAAGAGAGGAGGGGGAGTGGCATTTTTGATTCGGGAAGCATTATGTTTTTGCTTAGGGAGGATATTCCTGGGAGTACGCCCAGTGAAGTTATTTATTTGGAACTGGAAAATAAGAAAGGGATGATCACCTTATTGGGGTTTTCTGCATGGATCTCGTCTGGGTCCTCTGGTTTCCTCACACAGTCCAAAGATGTGTAGGGTAGGTTGGATAATCCAGGCTGAATTGCACACAGTGTTCAGAGATGTGTAGGTTGGTTGGATTATCCAGGCTGAATTGCCCATAATGTTCAGGGATGTGTAGGTTGGGTGGCCCTGGGAAATGCAATGTTACAGGGGGAGGTTAGGACGCTCTAAGAGTCAGTATTAATATGACCTGCTTCCACACTGTTTGGAATTCTCTGATATTTCTACTAGTTTTAAAATAGTTACAGAAAATAATATACCAGATGTAAACATTAAGGTTCTGAATTGGACAAAGACCAATTTTGATGGCACAAGGCAAGAACTTTCATCTGGCCCCTCAAGCCTGCTCTGCCATTCAATAAGATCAGGCCTGAGCTTTTCATGGCCCCAGCTCCACTTTCCTGCTCTCTCACCATAACCCTTAATTCTTTTCCTGTTCACAAATCTATATTTTGCCTTAAAGGCATTCAAGTTGATAACATCAAATGCTGCACTCGGCAGGAAATTCCACAGATTCACAACCCTTTAGCTGAAGAAGTTCCTCCTGAACTCAGTCCTAAATCGGCTCCCCCTTATTTTTAGGTAATGCTCTGTAGTTTGACCCGCCCCCAGTGGAAATAGCCTCTCTGCTTTTATCTTATCTACTCCCTTCATAATTTTATTTTTTTCCTCTCCAACCTCCCATTCTTATAAATTACAATGTGTAGAACCAGTTTTCTCAATCTCTCCACATACACCAACCCTCTCAACTCCCAACTCAAACTAGTGAACCTCCTCTGTAACAGTGAAGTAAGGAGACCACACCTGTACACAGTACTCCAGGTGTGGCCTCCGCAGCACCCTGTACAGCTGCAGCATAACCATCCATCTAGCAATGAAGGACAATATTCCCTTCACTGCCATAATTTGCTGATGCACCTGCAAACCAAATTCCTGTGATTCATGCACAAGGACACCCAGCTCCCTCTGCACAGCAGCCTGCTGCATGTTTTCACCATTTCATCATCCAGTTTGCTGTTAGTCCAACCAAAATGGATGACCTCAAATATCCCAACATTGATCTCCGTCTGCCAGACCCTTACCCACTCACTTAACCGATCTGTATCCCTGTGCATACTGACAGTGGCCTCTGCAGACATTGCTCTACCTCATCTTTGTACCAAATGTGAACTCAGACACCGTACACTTGGTCCTCAACTCCAAAACATTTGTGTAAATTGCAAACAGTTGTAGTGCCAACAATAACCCAAACACCTATTTATCCCCATTCATTGTTTTTTGTTGGTTAACCGACCCTGTATCAATGATAATACATTACCCATAATGCTTTGCATCTTTACCTTATTCAGCAGCCTTTTGTGTGGCACCTTGTCGAATACCTTCTGGAAATCCAGATACACCACATCCACCGATACCCCCTTGTCCAACGCACTCATCGTATCCTCAAATAATTCCAGTAAATCCTTAAACGTGACCTGCCTTTCATGAATCCATGCTGTGTTTGCTAAATGAGACAATGTCTACCCAGATATCTCACCATTACTTCCTTGAGAGGTTCAAGCATTTTCTCCACGACAGAAGTTAAGCTAACGGGTCCTTTTTGAAAAATAGTGGCACCACATTTGCAGCTTCCAGTCTGTCAAAACCATCCCAGAATCCAACAAATCTTAGTGAATTATCATAAGTGTATTTGTTATTCACCCTCCCCACCAAACCACCACCCCCGCCATCTCCTTTAGTCCCTGGGATGCAATCCATCAGGGCCAGGAGACCCATCTACCTTTAGGCTGTTATCTTTCCCAACATTACCTCTTAACTGGGAATGATTGCTTCTCTGTCCTCATCTGCCATTGCCTCCATAGGCCTGCGACAACAAGAGTACACAGACAGTATGTTCCTGTTAAGGCCAAGGCTGGTAGGTGCAGAGAATGCTGCCTATCGAAAGAAATTGAAGGCCTGGTCAAGAAAATGAAGGAGGCATCTGGCAGGGACAGAGAGCTGTTTTTGTGTGAATCCCTAGAGGAGTATAGGGGCAGTAGGAGTATACTCGAGGTAAACCATGAGGGAAAAAAGGGGACATGAGATAGCTTTAGGAAATAGGTTTAAGGAGAATCCAAAGTGATTGTACAAATACACTGAGGACAAACGAGTAACAAGGCAGAGAATAGGTACCCGCAAAAATCATCAGGTCTGTGTGGAACCGCAGGAGGTGAGAGAGATTCTATATGAGCGGAGAGGTTTTACAAACAAAATGTGCACATCGGAAAACACAAATTTGTACGTCCCAGTCTCGTGTTATCAGTAAACGGGGAATTGCCTCAGTGTGGCTGCAGGCATGAGTGCACGCCGCCATCTTTATTCGGGACAAGAATTCACTGGACACGTGCGGAGCCGCCAGCTTTGTAGGGGGCAAAGTGCAGCCAGGCGCAGGCGCAGGTGCAGCCTTTCTCAGGTACAGAGTCATTGGGCAGGATTTACACAGAGCACGTTCAAACTCAGAGAAATGGATGTTTATTTCTGGATTTGTTTCGTCATTCATTTAAATGGCTGTCTGTGGAACCGCAGGAGGTGAGAGCGATTCTGTATGAGCGGAGAGGTTTTACAAATAAAATGTGCACATCGGAAAACATAAATTTGAATGTCCCAGTCTCGTGTTTTCAGTAAACGGGGAATTGCCTCAGTGTGGCTGCAGGCATGAGTGCGCGCCGCCATTTTTATTCGGGGCAAGAATTCACTGGACACGTGCGGAGCTGCCAGCTTTATACGGGGCAAGGTGCAGCCAGGCGCAGGTGCAGCCTTTCTCTGGTACAGAGTCATTGGGCAGGATTTACACAGAGCACGTTCAAACTCAGAGAAATGGATGTTTATTTCTGGATTTGTTTCGTCATTCATTTAAATGATTTGGTATCGTAGATGAGTTTGCAGGTCATACAAAATTGGAGGTATTGTGGATAATGAAGAAGGTTACCTCAGATTACAATGAGATATTGATCAGATGGGGTTTAATTTGGTTAAATGAGAGGGGCTGCAGTTTGGAAAAGCAAATCAGGGCAGGACTTATACACTGAATGGCAAGGCCCTGGAGACGTTTGCAGAACAAAGAGACCTTGACTGCAGGTTCATAGTCCTAGCAAGTCAAGTTGCAGGTAGATAGGATGATGAAGAAGGTGTTCAGTATATTTTACTTTATTGGTTCGAGCATTGAGCATCGGATGTGGGAGGTCATGTTGCTGTACAGGAAATTCGTTAGGCCACTTCTGGAATATTGGTTGCAGTTCTGGCCTGGCTCCTATCAGAAGGGTGCTGTGAAACTTGAAAGATTTCAAAAAAGACTTACAAGGATGTTGTTAGAGTTGGAGGATTTGAGCTACAGTGTGAGGCGTAAAAGGCTGGGGCTGTTTTCCCTGGAGTGCCATAGGTTGAGCGGTGATGTTATGGAGGTTTATACAATCATGAGGGACATAAATAGAGTAAATGAACCAGGTGTTTTCCCTGGAATGGTGGTGTCCAGATGTAGAGGGCATTACTTTAGGGTGAACAGATAAAATTTCAAAGGGGCCTAAAGGGCAACTCTTTCATGCACTGGGTGGAATGAGCTGCCAGAGGAAGTGCTGGTGGCTAGTACTATTAAAACATGTTAAAAGCATCTAAATAGACACATGATATGATTAGGAAGCTTTTACAGTGCTGGCAAATGGGAATAGACTAGGTTCGGATACCTGTATGGCAAGGATGGGTTAGACTGAAGGGTCTGTGTCGGTGCTATACATCTCTATGACTGTGGGATCATAACAGCTTATACAGCTCTGCTTCCCCTCTGGGCTCCCTCATGACCAAGTTGTCAATATCTAGCTTCCTCATTCTCGAACAATGCGTGTATATTTGGTCTGTTTAGTATTTTACTATTATTTTTACAGATATTTTTGTAAGTTAGTTTTTCACTGCCGCCCAGCCCCTGACCATGTGCTGCTTATCAATATTTTCTGGAAAATCTTTAACAGTCAAGAATTCCTTTTTCCAATAAGCAAGTGTATCTTCCTTCCATTTCTGACGATCTCATTCTGCACAATTTTCATTACCTGTAATCCGTTTTGCACTCCCTGAAACATCGACTGTGTTTCTCCTTCCACAGATACCCGTGATTAATACCAAAGCCCTGTTGCCTGTGGAGAGGGTGATGTTTGACTTTCTTGTACAGCTGCAGTTTGTGTGGTGAAGGTGCTCCCACAAAGTGGTTGGGTAAGAGACATTACAGAGTATTCATTACAGCAACAGTAAAGATCTGAAGATAATATCCAAATCAACAACAGTTTGTATTTTTATTGTCATGCTTATAATTCCATAAAAATATTATTGAGAATTTTAAACATAAGGCCAGAGACGGTGATATTAGGTCAGGTGACCAAAAGCATTGCCAAATAAGCAGGTTTTGAGGAATGTCTTAAAGGAGGAAAGCGGACCTGAGAGGTTTTGGGTGCGAATTTCAGACCTTATTGCTTTGGCAACTGTAAAAGCAGCCACACAGGTGAAGTAATCACTTAACAGATCATCGGGAGTCTCGAACAGAATGTGTTGTCGAAGTCTCAAAGGTTGTGTGAAGCAGCGAGCGAGGGATGATCACAACCAGGAATTAAATCAAGGGTGAGAATTTAAAATTGAGGGATGTGGGCTGGATGCTGGCAGGTGAGACTAGATTGAGTTTGGATATCTGGTCGGCATGGACGGGTTGGATTGAAGGGTCTGTTTCCATGCTGTACATCGCTGTGGCTCTACGTTGTTGATTATGAATAGAGCCTTTTGATGGATCAACAAGTTTTGGTACGAGGGAGTACTTGGGCAGCAGAGATTTAGTTTTTCTTGAGATCACAGGGAGGTTGAATGTGGGAAGCTGGCCAGGAGTATGTTTGGATAATGAAGTCTGGAGATAACACAATATGGATGAAAGTGTATAAGCTGAGACAAGGGTGAAATCAGCTAGAAATAGTGGTCTTGGAGTGGGGCTAGGCTGTCACTCTCACCTCACCTCTGAGATTCAGCTGGATGTCAGGTTGTGAATCAGGGCGGTAACACAATCGGAGCTGAGTGGCCCTGGTGGAGCCTAAAATGAGTGTCGCTCAGCTGACTGTTGCTGAGCAGCTGCTGCTTGGTAGCCCTGTTGATGACATTTTCCATCACCTTACTGCTGATCGAGTGTGGAGTGATAGAGGAAAATTGGCTGGGTTGGATTGCCCTGAGTTTTTGTGTTGAACATGCCTGGGCAATGTTTCACATTGTCGGTAGATGCCAGTGCTGGAGTGGTATGTGGCTTGGTGGGTGGCAATTTCTGGAGGACAACAATCAGTATTATTGCCAGAATGTTGGCAGGTCTCGTAGCCTTTGCACTACTTAACCATTTCTTGATGTTGTTCAAACTCAACCGAACTGGCTTAAAACTCATCTGTGATGTTAGAAACCGCTGGAGAAGGCTAAGATGGATCATCCCACTTTGTACTTCTGGCTGAAGATTGCTGCAAATGCTGTCATCTTACCTGGTGCATGGATGTGTGAGGCCCCTCCATCAGTAAGGGTGGGGATTTCTGTGATGCTTCCTCCAGTGAGTTGTTTAATTGTCCATCACCGTTCACAACTCGGTGTGGCAGAACTGCAGAGCTCCGATCTGTTCCATTGGTTGTGGGATCGTTCAGCTCTGTTGCGTGCTGCTGATGCTGTTTGAAATGCAGATGGTCCTGTTTGATAGCTTCACCAGGTTGGCACTTCATTTTTAGGTCTGCCTGGTGTTGCTGATAGCATGCCCTCCTTTACTGTCCATTGTGATGGGTGAGTGCGGGACATACAAACCCATGAGATTTCAGATTGTGCTGGAGTACAGTCCCGCTACTGTTGATGTCCGACAGTGCCTCAGAGATACCCAGTTTGAGATCCTACATCTCTTCGAAGTCTGTCCCATTTAGAACGGTGATAGTGCCACTCAACACAATGGAGGTTTTTTCTCAACTTTAAGCCAAGACTTGTGTCTCCAAAAGGAATGTGTGATGGTCGCTCTTACCAATACTGTCATGGACAGATGTATCTGCAGCTGGTCAATTCATAACAATGAGATCAAGTATGTTTTACACTCTTGGTTCCCTCACCACCCGCTGCAGACTCAGTTGAGCAGCTGTGTCCTTCAGGACCTGGCCAGCTCAGTCAGTAATTCTGTTGCAGAGTTAGTCTCGATTGTGGACATTGAAATCCTGTACCCAGAGTACGTTTGACACCATTTTACTTCCTCAGTGCATCCTTGAAATGTTGTTCAACATGAAGGTGAACTGATCCATCAGCCAAGGAAGGACAGTACGTGGTAATCAGCAGGAGCCATGAGATTTCCTGGTGTCCGGAGTCAATGCTGAGTACTCCCAGGGCAAATCCTCCCTGTCTGTGCCACGACTTCTGCCTGGTCTGTCCTGCTGATATCCCCAGAGATTTCAGGAGAAAGTGAAGACTGCAGATGCTGGAGATCAGAGTCAAGAGTCTGGTGCTGGTCAGGCTGATGAAGGGCTTAGGCTCGAAACATCGATTCTCCTTCTCCTCGGATGCTGCCTGACCTGTTGCGCTTTTCCATCGTCACAATCTCAATATCTTGGGATGGTGATGGTGGTGTCTGGTCATTGTCTGTAAGGGTTGAGTATGAGTATGTCAGGCTGTTCCTTGATTGGTCTGTGAGACATCTCTGCACATTTTGGCACCAAAATCCAGATGTTATTGAGGAGGACGTTGCACCATCGAGAGGGCTGATTCTGTGGTTGTATTTTCTGGTGCCTTCTTAGATGCTGAGTGGTCCATCAAGTTTCATTCCTGTGTTGAGACTTTGCAGTGATTAATACAGTGAGTAGCTGGCTGGGCCACTGTCAGGTTGGCAGGGTTTTTTCCGCCATTGACAATGATTCCATGGAGATCAGGAGATTCCTAATTCCAGTTATTTTTTCTTGAATTCAGATTCCACCAACTGCCAAGATGGGATTCAAACCAGGACTTCAGTCGTTTGTTTTAATATTTTGGATAAAATTTAAATACATTAGGTTTGTTCACTCACTTTAAATATCACTTTCCCAGATTTTGTTCCGTTGTGAAACACTGTCCATCATCCTGTCTTCTCCATCCATTTCTCCAACAACAAGTCTTTGGAGCACATGGAGTTTCTCTGTCACTAAGACCGAGATAATCCCTCCCATTAGCCCACTGAGTCAAACTGTCTCACGTAGTGTTCCTGGTTTTTGTCCTAAACTTACATCTTCCTCCTAACACTTGTGAAGCCTTATCAGAGCTCATCTTGACGTTTACCCTAATTTCACTAAACTAAAAACTTTCCAACTTTCTTTCCTCCTCCTCCTCATCAGTCCCCCTCACCGATTCACAGATATTGTTCCTTGTTCTGTCTTTTCTGGTTATGTCCTTCTCTCCCAAAATCCTGCTCCATCTTCACTCTCCCTTTCCTTTCTTAATTTCTTTGCATTTGGTGTCCTTGTTCCCTTCTGTCACTCACATACAGACTGCCAGGAGGCGACAGCACCATGTTGGGTTTCATATGTACACTGACGATGCCCAGCTCTCCCTCCCCATCATCCCTCTCCATTACCCCACTGTTACTCA
>NW_025214335.1:7205-7457 GCF_004010195.1 Chiloscyllium plagiosum | reverse complement strand
GTTAAACCCGTTGCCTGACAAATTCCTTTCCCTTACTGCTGAGCCTCTCCCTCTCACTAGGAACTATGCAGCATAACTACACTCTTCACAGTATTGCAGTTATATCTGACACGAAGCTGACCTTCTGATCAGACATCTACACAATCCCAAACACCAGGAATTCCAATCTCTTAAACGTTGCTTGTCTCCTCCTCACCCCAGCTCCATTGCGACTGAAACCCCTTACCCGTGTCTGTGTTGCCTTAAACTTGA
>NW_025214335.1:0-581 GCF_004010195.1 Chiloscyllium plagiosum | reverse complement strand
CTCTCTCTCTGTCTCTCTTTGTCTCACTCTGTCTCTCTGTCTCTCTCTCTCTCTGTCTATCTCTGTCTCTGTGTGAGTCTCCCTCTATGTCTCTCTCTCTGTGTCTCTATGTGTCTCTGTGACACTCTGCCTCTCTTTTTCTGTCTATGTGTGTGTCTCTCTCTCTCTCTGTATCTCTCTGTCTCTCTCTTGTGTGTCTCTCTCTTTCTTGTCTTTGAGAGTCTCTCTCTCTCTCACAGAGAGAGGGTAACAGAGAGAGACACACACACAACTGGTAGTAATTTAACTTGAGAGTCCCCACCTCTGAGGGATTGAGAAAGTGAGTCTTTCATGGTAACCTTAGCTGGAATTTTAGAATCAATTACTATGGCAGTACAGTGGTTCAGTGATTAGCACTGCTGCCTCACAGCTCTGGGAACCCAGGCTCTACTCTGGCCTCGAGTGGCTGTCTATGTGGAGTTTGTATGTTCTCCCCATGGTTGTTCATGTTTCCTCCCAGTGATCTGCTTTCTTCTTACAGACCAAAGATGGTTAGGTGGATTGGTCATACTCAATTGCGCATAGTGCCCAGGGATGTGCAG
>NW_025214334.1:24269-42000 GCF_004010195.1 Chiloscyllium plagiosum | reverse complement strand
GTGAAAAACATCTTGAAAGATATTTGTGGGATATTCCTTCAGACAAAGAAAGATCCATATTAAGGACCTATATTTAGAAAAGGCTCAAAATAATAATTGATTACCTAATCCAACATGTAGAAATACATTCCAAATCTGTCAGATGCTTTAAATATAAAAGGATAGGTCAACAGCTTTATTGCACCTCCTTTCTCTGGAATCTGTATATCAGATAATCATACTAGCCAAGTGCAAGGCAATGACATCTCCAACAAAAGAGAGTCTAACCATCATCCTTTGACATTCGATGATATTACCATCACTGAATCTTGCATTAGTGCTGTTATCTTAGTCTGAGATTACTCCTTCTGTTCCTAGATTCTTCCACAAGGGGAATCATCCTTCTGCATCTAATTTGTCAAGTCGCTAAAGAATCTTGTAAGTTTCAGTAAGGTCACCTCTCATTCTTCTAAACTCCAATGAATACGGATCCAAAATTGTTCACAGTATTCCAGCCATAGTCTGACTAGTACTTAGTACAGTTTTTAGCAAAATCTCAATTTGATATTCCACTCCCTTTAAAAGAAAGGACAATATTCCATTTATCTTCCTGCTAAACTTGGATGCTAGCTTTTTGTGATTTGCAAGAGGCTTCCAAGCCCCTCTGTTCTGCAGCTTTCTGCATTCTTTCTCCATTTAAATAATATTCAACTCTTCTATTCTTCCTGTGAAAGTACATAACCACAAATTTTCCCACTTTACAGTCCATCAGTCAGGTTTTTACCCACTTGCTTAACCTCCCTATATCCCTCTCCAGATTATGTGCCATCCTCATCACTTTCCCCCCCCCCCTCACCTATTTTGGAGTAATCTATAAATTTTATGATAATAGTTTGCTTTCCTCATCCAAATCTGGAATATATATTGTAAATAATTTTGGCCCCAGAACTGATCCTTGTGGCATACCACTAGTTACGAAGTGCCATCTTGAAAATGTCATAGTCATAGAAAACGTTATAGAAACAGACCCTTCAGGCCAACTTGTCCATGCCAACCAAGTTTCTCAAATGTAGACTAATCCCATCTGCGCTTGGCCCATAACCCGCTAAACTTTGCCTCTTCCTGTACCTATCCAAATGTCTTTCAAATGTTGCAATCTTTCTTGTTGTATTGAATAATCAACCTTCAGCTTTCAGGTCACTACTAACTCAACTCTTACGATCACCGCTGTATGCATCTGCACACTATCATTTTGTGTTTCATGAACAAGAACAGCCAGATCCCTCCATATTAGACTTTCTCAGAGTTTCTCTGCATTTACATAGAAAGTTCCCTTTGAGTCTTCCTACCAAAAATGCATAACTTCACGTTATTCTACATAAATAGTACTTGCCAAATTTCTGCCCACTAACTCATCTATATTCCTTTGTAGACTCTATCCATACCTTTAATCCTCCCTCCCATTTTTGTACTGTCAGCAAATTTGAATGCATTACATAAAACATTAAAGCTGAATTCCATTCAGTCCATTGAGTCTATTTTGCCATTCAAGGCTGATCTGATAACACTCAACTTCACTTTCATACCTTTTCCACACAACTCTCAATTTCCTTATTGATTATAAATCTGTCTATCTCAGCCTTTAATATACTCAACGATTCAAGCACAACAGTCTTCTGTAGTAAAGAATTCCAGATTCACTACTCTCAGGAGAAATGTATCCTGAGAGTCATAGAGATGTACAGCACGGAAACAGACCCTTCAGTCCAACTCATCCATACTGACCAGATATTCTAAATTAATTTAGTCCCATGAGACCATCTCTCTAAACTCTTCCTATTCATATAACCATCCAGATGCCTTTTAAATGCTGTAATTGTTACTTGCCTCTACCACTTCCATGGCAGCTCATTCCATTCACACACTACGCTCTGCGTGAAAAAGTTGACCCTGAGGTCACTTTTATATCTTTCCCCCCCTCACCCTAAACCTATGCCCTCTAGTTCTGGACTCCTTTATCCCACAAAAAAGACTATTTAGCCTATCCATGCCCCTCCTTATTTTATAAACCTCTATAAGGTCACTCCTCAGCCTCCGACATTCCAAGGAAAACTACCCCAGCCTATTCAGCTTCTCCTTGTACCTCAAACTCTCCAACCCTGGACGGCACGGTGGCACAGTAGTTAGCACTGTTGCGTCACCGCATCAGAGACCTGGGTTCAATTCCTGCCTCAGGCAACTGTCTGTGTGGAGTTTGCACATTCTCCCAGTGTCTGCGTGAGTTTCCTCCGGGTGCTCCGGTTTCCTCCCACGGTCCAAAAATGTGCAGGTTAGGTGAATTGGTCATGCTTCCCAGGTGCCAGGGTCCATGATGTCTCGGATCATGTTTTCGGGATCCTTAAGGGGGAGGGGGAGCAGCCCCAAGTCGTGGTCTACATAGGCACCAACAACATAGGTAGGAAAAAGGATGAGAATTTAAGGCAGAAATTCAGGGAGCTAGGATGGAAGCTTAGAGCTAGAACAAACAGAGTTGTTATCCCTGGTCTGTTACCTGTGCCACATGCTAGCAAGGCCAGGAATGGTTAGAGAGAGAAGTTGAACACGTGGCTACAGGGATGGTGCAGGGGGGATGGTTTCAGTACCTGGATAATTGGGGCTCATTCTGGGGTAGGAGGACCACTACAAATGGGATGATCTACACCTGAACCAGAAGGGTACCAATATCCTGGGGGGGGGGGGGTGAACGGAATTTGCTAATGCTCTTCAGGAGGGTTTCGACTATTGTAAATTCTAGATCCAGTATACAGGAGGTTGAGAGTAGTGATGCCATGATTAAGATTTCAAGGTGGCAGGAGTGTACTGGCAAGCAGGAAGGTAGTTTGAAGTGTGTCTACTTCAATCCAGAATAAGGTGGATGAACTTGCAGCATGGGTTGGTACCTGGGACTTCGATGTTGTGGCCATTTCGGAGACATGGATAGAGGAGGGACAGGAACGGTTGTTGCAGGTTTAGATGTTTCTGTAAGAACAGAGAAGATGGTAAAAGAGGGGTGGTCATAGAGTCATAGAGAGATGTACAGCATGGAAACTGACGCTTCGGTCCAACTCGTTCATGCCGACCAGATATCCCAGCCAGACTTTCAATTCATTCAGAAATGGGGATATATATATTTTTAAATAAGTCAAACATAATAAGGTTTGCTCTCTTAACATGCTTTTCCCATGATATGTCTCACTCTCATTTTAATTGTAGTGTGATAATCGACCTGATCTTCGGTGAAGACAAGCTCAAAGTCTTCAAGATGTCACTTACTCATATTCTCTGGCTCCACAGATAGATTGCCGCTTTGATCATAATATAGCTGACTTGTTGCTTCATTTATCCTTGCGCTTTTGATCTGTTTGCTTTTCTTTCCTGAACTTCTTTTTTGTAATTCACCTTTATGCTTATTATACTATTTTTGATTTTCTGCAGTATTTCACTCGCTTTGCCAGGTAACATTTTTCTTGCTTTTTTGAAATTGGATCCTTATTGCAGCTGCTCAATAGTTTGTTGTTCCATGTGATTGATCAGATCATGTTCAGCCTAAATTTCCTTACTCACCCTTTCTCCCAGTGTCCTCTTGGACTGTCACAGATTTCCGTTATCGCTGCTATTTCCAATCCACTTGCTTCTCAGCCAAGCACATTTGAACTCCCCTTATAGAAAATTTGCTCTTATTTTACCCTTTTTTTTCCCACAATTATGCTAAAATATGCATCACCTACCACAAAAGAATGCTCTCCTACTAATATTTATTAGAGCAGTTCCATCTCAGTCTCCAAACTCGAAATGTGGAATTTCCAAACGCATTGTTAGTCAAAGACAGTATTACAGTGGCAGAAAGAACATTTGATGAGGGCTCATCTACTGAGCTAGTATGGGGTGAGGTTAAAACAGGAAAGGAGAGGTCACCCTGTTAGGAGTTTTCTATAGGCCTCTGAAAAGTTCCAGAGATGTACAGGAAAGGATTGCAAAGATGATTCTGGATAGGAGTGAAAGTAAGAGTGTAATTATTATGGGGGACTTTAACTTTCCAAATATTGACTGGAAATGCGATAGTTCATGTACTTTAAAAAGATTAGCTTTTGTCCAATGTATGCAGGAGGTTTTCAACAGACACAGTATGTTGATAGGCTAACAGGAGGCGAGGTCATATTGGATTTGGTACTCGGTAATGAACCCAACCCAGTGTTAGATTTGGAGGCAGGTGAGCACTTTGGTGATAGTGACCACAATTCGGTTATGTTTACTTTAACAATAGAAAGGGATAGGTATGGACCGCAGAGCAAGAATTGTTCCGGGGAACGATGATTATGATGTGATTAGACAAGAGCAGGTCAGGTGAATTGGCCATGTTAAATTGCCCGTAGTGTTAGGTAAGGGGTACATATAGGAGTATGGGTGGGTTGCGCTTCGGCGGGGCGGTGTGGACTTGTTGGGCCGAAGGGCCTGTTTCCACACTGTAAGTAATCTAATCTAATCTAAAAAGAAAGGGATAGGTATGGACCGCAGAGCAAGAATTGTTCCGGGGAACGATGATTATGATGTGATTAGACAAGATTTTACAGGATGGGGAAAGAAACTGCAGGGAATGGGCACAATTGAAATGTGGAGCTTGTTCAAGGAACAGCTACTGCGTGTCCTTGATAAGTATGTACCTGTTAAGCAGGGAGGCAGAGGTTGAGTGAGGGAACTGTGATGTAATAGAGAAGTTAAATCTCTTGTCAAGAGGAAGAAGGATGAGATTTGAAGGCTCAGTGACAGTGCTTGAGACTTAAAAGTTAGCCAAGAAGGATCTAAAGAGAAAGCTAAGAAGAGCCAGGAGGGGGCATGAGAAGTCTTTGGCAGATAGGATCAAGGAAAACCCTAAAGCTTTCTATAGATATGTTAGGAATTAGAGAATGACTAGGTAAGATTAGGTTCAAGTGTATGGTACTGAAAAAGCACAGCAGGTCAGGCAGCATCCGAAGAGCAGGAGAATGAATGTTTCGAGCAAAAGCCTCTCAAAAGGAATGAGGCTGTGGGCCAGTGGGGGTGGGTGGTGGTGAGAGAAATGGGAGGGGATCACAGAAATGGGAGGTGGTGGGGCTGGGGGTAAGGTAGCTGAAGGTGTGATAGGTAGATGGAGGTGGAGGTAATGGTGATAGGTTGGGGAAGAGGGTAGAGCATATAGGTTGGAAGGAAGATGCTCAGGTAGGACAGGTCATGAAGGCGGTGCTGAGTTGGAAGTTTGGAACTGGGATAAGGTGGGAGGAGGGCAAATGAGGAATCTGGTGAAATCCACATTGATGCCGTGGGGTGGAGTGTCCCAAGTCAGAAGATGAGGCGTTCTTCCTTCAGGCATCGGGTGGTGAGTGCGTAGCGGTGGAGACCTGCATGTCCTTAGCAGGATGGGAGGAGGTGGGGTTGGTTGGTGCAGATCTTCTGGAGATGTTAGGGTCTGGTGGTGGAGGAGGCCCAGGACCTGCATGAACTTGGTGGGATGGGAGGAGGTGGGGTTTGTTGGTGCAGATGTTCTGGAGATGTTAAGGTGTGGTGGAGGAGGAGGCCCAGGACCTGCATGTCCTTGGTGGAGTGGGACCCTCCAACCCCACACACCTGACGCCTGGAGGAAGAACTCCTCATCTTCTGCCTCGGGACCCACCAACACTACACACCTTGCGCCTGGAGGAAAAATGCCTCATTTTGCCCCTCAGGACCCTCCAACCCCATGGCATCAATGTGCGTTTCACCAGTTTCCTCTTTTCCCCTCCCTCCACCTTATCTCAGTTCCAACCTTCCATCTCAACACAGCCTCTTGACGTGTCCTACCTGTCCATCTTCCTTCCCACCCATTCGCACCACCCTCCTCTTCTACCTATCACCATTATTCCCATCTCCATCTACCTATTGCACACTCAGCTACCTTCTCCCCCAGATCTTTATGTCATCATTGTCTACGGGAATACTGCCAGAAGATAATGGGCGGCACGGTGGCACAGTGGTTAGCACTGCTGCCTCACAACACCAGAGACCTGGGTTTAATTCCCGCCTCAGGCGACACTGCGTGGAGTTTGCACATTCTCCCCGTGTCTGTGTGGGTTTCCTCCCACAGTGCAGGTTAGGTGAATTGGTTATGCTAAATTGCCTGTAGTGTTAGGTGAAGGGGTAACTGTAGGGGAATGCGTCTGGGTGGGTTGTGCTTCGGTGGGTTATTGTGCACTTGTTGGGCCGAAGGGCCTGTTTCCACACTATAAATAATGTAATCTAAAAAGACTGGACGATAGCAAATATCCCCTTGTACAAGAAGGGGAGTAGAGACAAACCTGGTAATTATAGACCAATGAGCCTTACTTCTGTTATGGGCAAAGCTTTGGAAAGGATTATCAGAGATAGGATTTATAATCATCTAGAAAGGAATAAGTTGACTAGGGATAGTCAACACAGTTTTGTGAAGGGTAGGCCACACCTCACAAACCTTATTGAGTTCTTTGAGAAGGTGACCAAACAGGTAGATGAGGGTAAATCAGTCAATATGCTGTATTTGGATTTCAGTAAAGTGTTTGAAAAGGTTCCCCGTGGTAGGCTATTGCACAAAATATGGAGGCAGGGGATTGAGGGAGATTTAGCGGCTTGGATCAGAAATTGGCTAGCTGAAAGAAGACAGAGGGTGGTGATTGATGGGAACTGTTCATCCTGGAGTTCAGTTGCTTGTGGTGTACTGCAGGATCTGTTTTGGAACTACTGCTGTTTGTCATTTATATAAATGACCTGGATGTGAACGTAGAATGGGGTATGAGGGGTTAGTAAATTTGCAGCTGACACTAAATCGGTGGAGTTGTGGTCAGTGCAGAAGGATGTTGCAAGTTACAAAGGGACATTGATAAACTGCAGAGCTGGACTAAGAGGTGGAAAATGGAGTTTAATGGAGAAAAATGTGCGGTGATTCACTTTGGAAGGAGTAACAGGAATACAGGTTACTTGGCTAATGGTAAGATTCTAGGTAGTGTCAATGAGCAGAGAGATCTTGGTGCATAGATCTCTGAAAGTTGCCATCCAGGTTGATAGGATTATTAAGAAGGCATACGGTGTGTCAACTTTTATTGGTAGAGGGATTGAGTTTCAGAGCCATGAGGTCACGTTGCAGCTGTACAAAACTCCAGTGCGGCCGCACTTGGAGTATTGCATACAGTTCTGGTTGCCGCATTATTGGAAGAATGTGGAAGCATTGGAAAGGATGGAGAGGAGATTTACCAGGATGCTGCCTGGAATGAAGGGAAGGTCTTATGAGGAAAGATTGAGGGACTTGAGGCTGTTTTCTTTAGATAGAAGAAGGATAAGAGGTGACTTAATGGAGGTATGCAGGATGATCAGAGGAATAGATGGGGTGGACAGTGAGACCCTTTTTTCCTGGATGGTGATGGCTAGAACGAGGGAACATAGATTTAAATTGAGGAGTGATAGATATATAGGACACATGTCAGACATAGGCTTTTTACTCGGAGTAGTAAGGGCGTGCAGGGCCCTGCCTGCAACAGTAATAGACTCGCCAACTTTAAGGGTATTTAATTGGTCATTGGATAAACATATGAATGATAATGGAATAATGTAGGTTAGATTGGCTTCAGATTGGTTTCACAGGTCAGCACAACATTGAGGGCTGAAGGGCCTGTACTGCATTGTGATGTCCTATGTTCTGTGTTCTGTGACCTGGATGAGGGAACCAAATGATGACAGAAACTGTGGATTGAGTGTGAGGAGAATGCAAGGAGGCTTCAAGTTGAATCAGAAGGCAAAGAGATGCAAAACAACGTGGCTAAATGTGAAATTATGTACCTTGGTATGAAAAACCCAAAAGCAGAGTATTATTTAAAGGTAATAAATTGGTAAATGTGAATAGTTAGAGGGATCTTGGTGTCCTTGTACAGCAGTCAATAAAACAGGCAAGTGCAACAAGCGATTTGGAAGCCAAATGGTGTATTGCCCTTCACTGAAGAACATTGGAGTTCAGAATTACGGATAAGTTAACACAATTATGCAACACCATGGTGAGATCGCACCTGGAATGTTGTGTGCAGTTTTGGTCTCCGTATCTTTGGAATGAGTGATGCAGAGGTTCACTTGGCTGATACCAGGGATACCAGCACTGTGATCTGAGGAGAGGTTTGCTCAGTTGGGACACTATTCACTAACGTTTCGAAGGATCACATGGCATCTCTTTGAAAAGTACAAACTCGAACTGGACTGGACAGAGTAGATGTAGGGAGCATATTTTCCTGGTTGGGGAGTCTAGAAGCAGGAGACCTGTCTCAGACTATAGAGTAGACCATTTAGGACTGAAATGATTCAAAAGATAATGAATAACAGGATTCCCTGTGACAGAAGGCTGGGGAGGCCAAGTCACTGATATATTCAAGAATGAGATAGATTCTATTTTTAGAATTGAAAGAGTTTTGGGGAGTAAGCAGAAATATGGTACTGAGGTAGAGGATGTTCATATTAAATGGTGGAACAGGCTTAAAAGACTAAATGGCCTACTCCTGCTCTGGCTTCTCTGTTTAATATCCTCCTCAGTCACTTCTCACTATTGCCATCTGTTCAGGAGAAACAGTATGCCTCCTTAACATGCTGCTTGGAAAACCATCTCTAGTACACACTAGAAAGTTCTCCTCCACAGCTTTAGTGCTCAGTTGTTTTGCCCTTTGTGCAGACTGATGTGGTCCTCATGTCTCATGCTTCTCTCATCTCCTTCTTCAATATCATGCCCCACGCTACCACTACTATATGATGGCTTACAAATAATTCCAATCCATAGCTCCTGCCTCTTGCTGTTTCTTAGCTCTTTACAAACAGATTCCACACATTGTTCTTCAAATCTGAAATCTTATACAATACATTACAGCATATCAAGCCTGAGCCGATTTCTAATCCTTAGTCAGACCCGTTACTTATTGCCCATGCGTGGTGTCCCTTTGTTCGCCTCGTATTCATATGTCTATCAAAATATACCTTAAGCATGGCTAATATGCCTGCTCCACCACCTCCACTGGCAGTGCGTTCCAGGCACCCACCATCCTCTGTATGAAATATTTTCCGCACACTTCTACTCTAAATGGTCCCCCTCTCACCATGAACCTGTGCTCTCTTGTCATTGACCTTTCCATCCTGGAAAAAAGCCTCTGACTCTCTACTCTATCTATACCACTCATAATTTTGTAGATCTCTTCTGTAGGCATCTTGTTGGGCATGTATATTAATCCTTTAAAGGGGCGGCACAACTCCTCATAGAACCAGCGACCTGGGTTCAACTCCAAACTTTGGCCACGGTTGGTGTGGAATTTGTACATTCTGCATGGATTTTCTTTGGGAGCTCCAGTTTCATCCTACAGTCCAAAGGGTGTGCAGATCAGGTAGATTAGCTGTGCTAAGTTCTCCACAGTGTTCAGGGATGTGTAGGCTAGGTGGATGCGCCATGGGTGGCTATAGTTATGAAGAAGGATTGGACAGATAGGCATTGCTTTTCTTTAAATAGAGGAGATTGAGAATGGGACATGATTGTGATATATAAAATTATGAGGAGCATAGATAGATTAGATAGGAAGAAACTTTTCCCTTTGATGGAGGAATCAATGACCAGGGTATGAATTTAAGATTAGGGGCAGAAGGTGAGGCCTGTTCTGGAATACTGTATACAATTCTGGTCGTCCAGTTATAGTAAGAATACTATTAACCTGGAGACGGTTCAGAAGGAGTTTGCCAGAATGTTGCCAAGCATGGAAGGTTTGAATTTTGAAGAAAGGCTGTATAGGCTGGGACATTTTTTCTATGGAGCATGGGAGGTTAAGAGGCGACCTTATAGAAGTTTATAAGTATGAGTGGTATACATAGTCAATTGGGTAGAAAAATTTACTTCAGGACAGGAGCCATGGTAAACGATCTTTTTTCAACCGTGTTTGTGGCCAATGCCACTGAGAAGCTGAACACTGTAATGAGCAAGGATGAATACGGGATCCTGAGCTGCACGATTTTAAAACTAATGGGCCAACCTCCAATACTCACTGAGGAAGAGATTCCGGACAGAAATAAACCTCTGATAGAAGAAATTTCTCCTCATCTTCAACCTAAATGATACACCCCTGATTTTTAAAACATGCTTGCAATTCCAAACTATTACATGAGGCGAAATATCCTTTCAGCATTGTCCCTGCCAAGCCTTCTCAGAATCTTCTGCTAAGATCATCTTATTTTTTTGAAACTCCGTTGAGTAGTTTTCATGCTCAAGCCTTCATCATACACTACTGCACGTACCCACAAGTTCCTCTCCAAGCCACTGATCATGCAAATTTTAAAATAGACCTCTGTTCCTTCACTGTTCCAGGGTGAAAACCTCAATAATATTGTGCACATAACCTTACCAAACGGATTGCAGCAGTTTAATAAGACAGTTCACCAACACTTTTCAATGGCAGTTAAAGATCAACAGTAAATGTTGGCCCAGCCAGTGAAATCCACATGTAATTTTTAAAAAAAACACCTTGGGGTGGAATGGCCAAATAATCACTTGACACCAGAGATCAAAGAGTTTATTAAAATTACACCACTGGGAATCAGCCTTCTTCAACGAACTAAGAAAAAGCATGCATTTTTGTGCATTTATTTTTATCCCACCTTTTACATTTACAGAACGACTGTTTTCCTAATTAATTACATGTACATTCAATCAAATAAGTCATGTAACCATACAATCAGTGATGGACAGCCCTGGAGCCAATTTCACATTTTCTCATGATCTCACTGTTCACTAAACCTTGATCTCTTGGTCTCTTAAAATGTGTTCATTCAAACCACATTCAATTCTCCTTATGGGGCTGTCTAAGACTAGCCTTCTTAATGAAATCTCAATCTCTCTCTAATGCTTTTGGTGATTTGTGTATGTGCATGCATCTATAACTGCTTCAGAATCTATATCCATGATTACTTAATCTTAAAATGTACAATTGCAACAGACTGACTAATTAAAGATTTACTAATTAGTGTAGAATTCTTATGTGAAATGTTCTTACCTATATCTCCTGCATAAACAACTGCAGCTGCATGTTAAGCTTACTGTACCATCTTGGGTCTATGAGCTACAATTGTTTTTACTTATGCAGACTATAGTAAGCAAATGTTTTCCCAAGCTTCCTAAGACAACCGACAGCTTTGGCTGTGGCCACCCATCGAACATTTTGTGTTGCTCATTCATGGGCAACCCTAACACACCTCATGAACTTCATGAACGTGAAGTATCTGAATTGTTTAGCTGGGGTTGTTCTCCTTTGTTCCAAGGAGATTGAAGCAAGATTTGATATAAGTGTACAAGATTATCACAGGTTAGCATAAAGTAGACAAGGAAACATTACTTGCTTTAATTGATGGTACAAAGTCTAGGAAGGGGAATCTCAATAAAATCTGTAACATTCTATTAGGACTACAATGTGTTATCACAGGAAGGATGTTTCCAATATCGACGAAGTCCAGAAGCAGGGGTCACATTGTAAAGATGTAGGCTAGGCCATTTAAGACAGAAATGAAGAGAAATTTCTTCATGCAGAGAGAGATTAGCTTGTGGAATTCTCTGTCACAGAAAACGCTTGAGGCCAATATATTGAATGCTTTCAAGAAGCAGTTAAATTTAGTTCTTAAGGCTCATGTAATCAAAGGATATGGGGAGAAACAGGAACACAGTACTGAGTTGGATGGCCTACTTGTATTTGCTGTGCTTCTATATTACAACCATCTAAAAGAACTGTAATAACTTTGTCAGGCGTGATTTCTCCTTCATGAAGCCATGCTGACTCTGCTTGATTATATTAGGCTTTTCTAAATACTCTGCTATTATATCCTTTTTAATAGATTCTAACATTTTCCCAATGACAAATAACCTTCTAAGTTCTATTATAAGCTCTTATGCTAGCACAGAAATAACTGTAAAGGTTTCTTTGGAATATCAGGTTCCTCAGAATCTCTCATATCAGTCTAAAAGGAATAATGCCTATCTGACCAACAGAACTTTCAATAGCGCAGTCTGTTCCCTCAGACTGTATTGAAAGTATCAGAACATTTTTTCTTATGCTCAAATCTCTGGGGATGGAATTGAATCTGCAATCTCAGAGGGAAGAGTACAACAGAGTAAGCAATGACTAACGTTAATGTTTTAGCATGTTAGTTTGAGCAGTTTGACAAATTACTTCTGTTGCAGGCGTGAGTTGTGACTAAACCAGCAATAAAGACATGAAATGTTATTCAACTACTGGAAGTTCTTCAATGTAAAAAAATGCATATTCTCTTTGATGGTGCTGTTACCCAGATACTCTCCAAATGTTAGATTCATTGGAAAATACTTTCTTGACTGCCTCAAATCCTTTATTATTATTGTATAGTCAGCCTGATCAAGTAGTGCTGGTATATTAAAGGAATCATCAACTTGTAGAGAAATAAGATTTTAATGTTGAACATTTTATAATTTTTCTCTTATTATGACTCCTATTCAGGCCTTGTAGCATTTTCAGAAGATGAGGTTGCTCTTCTCCCTAAAAATTTGCTTCCAAGAAGTAATTCCATCTTTCTCTTTAAGGAAGAATCTAGATTAATTGTGTACGGCAGGATGATTTTTGCATCTTTAACAGTGAATTTGTAGCTGATCGATAAAAACTTCTGAAAGATTTCAGGATCTCCATCCAAAGTCAATAATTTTTCAATATTGGATTGTATTAATTTCAAGTTTTCTGAGGAGTTTTCATAAATGGTCCACAACAGCATCTCATCGTTAATGCCCTTTTCTTCATTTAACTCTTCCCTTTGCTGTGCATCTTCCAAGCATTGCCAGATCCAACTGAGGCGACATGGCCAGCAGGTGGCTAAAATAACCCAAGCAGCAATTCTCTGAGGGGGAAATGAACTCATTGGAACATTTCGTTCAAACATGAGTGTGGTCATAATTGGAATTATGTTTACTATCCTCCTCATTTGTAGGAAGTTCTCCTCAATGTACTCATGGAGGTTGCTATCTCTGTCCATTAAGCACTGATAGGCCTGTTGAATATGGTGACTTGGTTTCATTTTGGCATTTCTTTGCTTGGAAGTATGAATCTCTCCACTAGAAACATTCATCAATGGCACAATTTCCAAAGAGTTTCCTTGAAACTTGTCTGCTTCATGTCTGTGAGGCTGCATTGGAGCGTCTTCCATGAGGCCATTTTTGCCTTCCACTACCTGTTTGATAAAGTTGAGTTTGGTTTGAGTGTCCATTTGGGGGACACAAAATGGTAATGTCACAATTCTATTCAGGAACTCGTAGCCATTGTCTGCCATACCTTTGAAAGTATTAGATTTCTCCACACAGGCTACAATGATGCTAGGATCAACAGCCAGCACTGAAATAAAAGGAGCATCTGGATCTGAAAGGAGGATGTTCATAGCATCTAAGACTCCAACAATTTTATCTGGAGTGCATCTGTCAAGACTCATAATTTCTAGGACTATTCGAATTTTTCTTCGTTCAAAGACTTCTATGTACTTGAGGAAATTTGTGAGAACTTTAACTTCTTGCTTTATATCATTCATGAACCCCAGTTGAGCGCTGAAGTCTGTTTTATTCATTAGGCTTTCCATTTTGGCCTTCTGGCTGACTATCATATTCTTGCCCACTGCAAGGGAGTTTTTCATTGTCAGGAAGGCGGAACATCCAATTAATCCAAAACCTAGACCTTCAAGGGCTAAAGCAAAATTATTTCCCATTTCTCCAATGGAAATACCAAATATTGAGATGACTAATGCTAGTGTCAGAGCTAGTAATAGGAGGAAACTGAAAATAAACCATATTGGAATTTTAAGGATTTTTTTAGACACCCATTCAGAACCAAATTTGCATTTTTCTAAGGTGGACTGGTGACCCAGGGACCGAACAATGCTAGTTGGAATGCATCCAAATTGGTCTTTGATGTTATCACACAATGTTGTTATGAGACCGGCCCACAACTTATCACTGCCTGCAAATTCCCATGCACTGAATTTGACAAATATGAACCTGAAATTTTTCCGTTTTTCATGCTTTTCTGTCAGTTGAGGCTGAAGGAAAATCAAATGCAGCAAAAGGAGAACAAATCCAAGACCAGAGGTTGTTCGAGACTTTTCCCGGGTCCTTGCAAATTCCTTCTTCTCTCTACTAAGAACTTCCAATGACATTTGTTCTGTAAAAGAATAATATAGTGAGCAACATATGTTTACTTTTAAAAGACAAACTTAACTCTTTGTGCTTAAGGTGAAATGCATAAAATTCAGCTAAGAATGTGAACAGTTTGCGAGTTCAGATCAATTTGAGTGAAACAAAGAAAAATGAATCAACCGAAGCACAATTCCTGCATGTCTATCAATATTTAAAGTGTTCCTCCATTTGTTAACGTATCTATTGTTCTGCAGAAAGAAACAACTTCTCTTCCTAAATGTCACCTTGCAATGTTCCAATGGCATAGTTAAGTGCTATTACACTGTAAGGACAAAGGGTCATGAAGGATCAAGAAGATGATGAGAATTGAGATACTCTTCATCCACAACATGCCATAGAGTCATAAAGGTCTACAGCACAGAAAAGACCCTTTGGCCCATCATGTCCATGTTGATCAAAAACACCACCTAACTGTTCGAATCCCATTTTCCAGCACTTGGTCTATAGCCTTGTATGCCTTAGCATTGCAAGTGCACATCTAAATACTCCTTCGATGTTGTGGGGATTTCTGCCTCTACCACAATCACAGGCCCTAAGTTCCAGATTCCCACCACCCTCTCTGAGGAGAGCACCAGTCACAGCTGAGCTCTGTCATGGACCCTGTCAGCTTAATCCTTACCGATGTCCTCATCCTTCTCCTTGGAAGACTGGTGCCATTCCATCATTCCTCTGCATCCAGGACAGCAGCTTATTGCCTGTTTCAATTTTGCGGAGCACAGCTTGATGGCGCAGCACACTCTGTCTGGCTTACATTGCGGGGGGCATTTCAGATCTGTACAAGGGCCATGCATCTTCAAGGGCCCTACACCTGCTCCACCAACTTGTCTGGATGAAGCATGGGTAGCATTAAGCATGGCATCTGTCAGGGAGGTGCGCAGTGTGTCATCAGCTGTGGTTGCAGTGGGTTCTCGGAAGCTGTTCAGATAGTGGTCCCCCTTCAGCCAGCAGTAATGTTTTGTACAATATTGCTGATCAGCCCCATATTATCAAGATACCCAGGTTCATTTTGCAGGCACTAATGACATGTAGCAAATCGACTTTGATCTGGTGCTCCAGTAACCAACTGTGGACCATGAAACACACCAGGTATGTGAGCATCCTCCAGAAAGTATGAAACATGGCAGCTGCCTGGTCACAGCCACACACCTCCAGGAAGTGTTAATAGAAGACTACTTCAACACAAATTGAATGGAAGCCCTCTTATACAGCCCTCTTAGTACCAAATGTGACTTAAAATCATAGAATCCCTACAGTGTGGAAACAGGCCATTTGGCCCAACAAGTCTACACCGGCTCTTCGAAGAGTAACCCACCCAGACTCATTCCCCTACCCTATTGCTCTACATTTAATCCTGACTAATGCACCTAACCAACATATCCCTGGACACAATGGGCAATTTAGCAGAGCCAATTCACCTAACCTGCACTTCTTTGGAGAATGGAGGAAACCGCAGCATCCAGAGGAAACCCAGAGGATGTGGGGAGAGAATGTGCAAACTCCACCCAGACAGTCGCCTGAGGCTGGAATCAAACCCAGGTCCCCAGTGCTGTGAGGCTAGCAGTACTAACCACTGAGCCACCGTATCGCACTTAAATGTATGCAGTGATTTATATCCTATGCCTGGGAGAGATCAGTGATGGTCCCAAATCCTACTGGCTCAGCAGCAGCATTGAGCTCATCAAAGGGGAATGAAATGAATTTGTGTGGTGGCATCGAGCACAGTTCTGACGTATTTGTGAGTCCACAACTGAGAGATCCCACACAAGTCTCCCGTCCCTCCCTGGAAAAACTCTGTGGCAAAGAGATTTGGTGTATCAGTGACTTTCACAGTCACCATGAGGGGATGGCCTCCCAATCCTGCCATTCTCAGATCCCTCTCCAGCATCCAGCCCAATTTCGTCACCAGTTCCCAGGACTTTCAGAGCCCACTTCATCCATATCAGTCTATTCCCTCCCTATTCATGGAACCATCTGGATACCTCTTAAATGTCGCCCATGTGCCTGATTCCACCACCTCTTCTGGCAGTGGGTTCCAGTCTCCTACCACTCTGTGTGAAAAACTTCCCTCGCACATTTTCCTTAAACTTTCTCCCTCTCACCTTGAACCTGTGCCAATTATGGGCAATTTAGCATGGCCAATTCATCTGGCCTGCACACCTTTGGACTGTGGGAGGAAACCGGAGCTCCTGGAGGGGACCCACACAGACGCGGGGAGAATGTGCAAACTCCACACAGAAAGTTGCCCGAGGCTGGAATCAAACCTGGTACCCTGTTGCTGTGAGGCAGTAGTGCTAACCACTGTGCCACCGTGCTGTCCAAAAACTCTTCTGCCTGTGTCTAAACTCGCAGCAAGCCCTGTGGCCCATCGGTCGAATGCTTGTTGAGTTATACCTATTTTTCTAATCAACCTGTTAAGGCATGCTATTGCACAACTTTGGAGCAGGTGGGTCTTGAACTCAGGTCTCCAAGTACAAGAATAGGGACACTACCATTGTGCCACAGGAGGACCCCTACTTCATCCCGCTGCACTTTGTCAATGAATCCCATACACACCGCGATGTTGATCTTTTCTTCTGTTGCCTCCACCTCCATTCTTACTTTTTCGATTGTGACTCCCACCCACCCTCCAAAGACTCTTTCTCCCACCTCCAGCATACCTCCCCCTCTTAGATACCCTGTGGTGGCCTCTGACCCTCCCTTGACCTCTTTATCTCCAACTGCCATCGCAACATTAACTGCCTCAATCTCTGCTCCCCTCTCACTCACTCCAACCTCTCACCCTCGCAAAGCATATCTCTCCATTCCCTCCTCTCCAACCCCAACCTTACCATCAAGCCAGCAGAAAAGGCAGGGTGCAGTGGTGGTATGGTGCATCAACTTCTACTTCACCGAATCCAGACACCAACTCACAGACACCTCCTCCAACCACCCCCTCAACCATGACCTCACCTCCCATTACCAAACCATCATTTCCCACACTATCCACAACCGCATCACCTCAGGGGTTCTCCCATCCACAGCCACCAACCTCTTAGTCCCAGAACCCTGCATCACCTTTCTACCTCTTACTCAAAATCCACAAACCAGACTGTCCTGGTCAGCCCATTGTCTCTGCCTACTCCTGTCCCACCAAACTTATCTCCTCACATCTTGACACCATCTTGTACCCCTTGGTTCAGGAACTCCCCACATACATTCAGGACACCCCCCCCCCTTCCACCTCCTCTATGACTTTTCGATTTCCCAGCCTCCAATGCCTCACCTTCACCATGGACATCCAGTCCCTATGAACCTTCATCCCCAAGAACAAAGGCCTAACAGCCATCTGTCTCCTCCTCTCCTGCTGACCCAACCAGTTCACCTCCACTGACACTCTCATTCGATTGGTGGAACTGGTGCTCACCCTCATCGAGTTCTCCTTCGAATCCTCCCACTTCGTATAGACAAGAGGCTTAGCCATGGGCA
>NW_025214334.1:0-1093 GCF_004010195.1 Chiloscyllium plagiosum | reverse complement strand
AACCTACCTCCCAGGATATTGGTGCCCTTCTGGTTCAGGTGCAACCTGTCCTGCTTGTACAGGTCCCAGCTTCCCCAGAATGCAGTCCAATTGTCCAAATACCTGAAGTCCTCCCTCCTACACCATCCTTGCAGCCACGTGTTCAACTGCACTCTCTCCCTATTCCTTGCCTCACTGTCACGTGGCACCGGCAACAACCCAGAGATGGCGACTCTGTCCGTCCTAGCTTTTAGCTTCCAGCCTAACTCCCTGAGCTCTTGAATGACCTCCCCACCCCTCTTCCTACTTATGTCGTTGGTGCCAACGTGCACCATGACTTCTGGCTGCACACCCTCCTCCTTAAGGATTCTGAAGACACGGTCCGAGATATCTCGGACCCTGGCACCCGGGAGGCAACAAACCATCCGAGAGTCTCGCCCATGTCCACAGAACCGCCTGTCCGTCCCTCTAACTGAAGAGTCTCCTTTAACTAGCGCTCTCCTCCTCTCCCCCTTTCCCTTCTGAGCCTCAGAGTCGGACCTCGTGCCAGAGACCTGGTCACTGCAGCTTACCCCTGCTAGGCCGTCCCCCCCAACAGTATACAAAGCGGTATACTTATTGTTGAGGGGAACGACCACAGTTGTTCACAGGAAATTACTAATAATAAGTGGTAAAAGCACAAAATCTTTCATAAAGAAAATATTGAATAAAGGAAATTCACTGATTTGAGTTTGTTAAAGGAATTTGGTAGCCGTTAAAATATACGGCCACCCCATTGTTTCTGCGAAGCAGTTAGGAATTACAATCAGTGACTAAGGCAACCGGAGGGCACCATCATATGCAGCTGTTAATGGTGTTTTTGTGGTTTAACCGTTAACTTGAATCATGAGCAAAGCACATTTGGGGACAGTTAATTTTGCAGTGAGAACAGTGTTCTGGCTTTCATTTTGGCATCGATCAGGGAAACAAAATGGAAAATCCCCTTGTTCAGGGCAGAGTGAGGTTGATGGTGAAAAAGGCTTTTTGGATTCTGGAAGAAAACAGTTTTGAGAATTGACTATCCAGTAGCCAACAGGGATCAGACAATAAGTATTTAATTTTTAAATACCTGCCT
>NW_025214333.1:41065-41969 GCF_004010195.1 Chiloscyllium plagiosum | reverse complement strand
TGTGTGAGTAAGTTTTCTCCAATATTCAGAACACGTGCACATCAGGTGAATTGACCAAGCGAAATTGTCCATAGTGTTCAGGAATGTGTAATTTAGGTACAATCGTAAGGTGAAATGCAGAGTAATCGGGTCGGGGTATGGATCTGAATGGAATACTCTTCGAAGGTTCAGTGTGGACTTGTGCGGCCAAGTGGCCTGTTTCCACACTGTAGGGATTCCATTTAAAAAAAAGAAAGAGAAAGAAGAATCTTCCCCGTGTGTGTGTGAGTTTCCTCCGGGAGCTCCGGTATTTGTCTTTAATCCAAATATATGCAGGTAAAGTGAATTGGAGATGAAAAATTGCACATCGTGTTCAAGGTTATATAGGTTAGGTTCAAAAGTCAGGAGTAAATCTGTCGCAATAGAACAGGGAACTGGTTACTATTCGGAGGGTGGTTGTGGTCATTTTGTCTAAATGGCCTGTTTCCACACTGTCAGCAATCTGTGAAGGATTACACTGCAGCCGTGCTTCTTTAACAAACCTAACAGTAAATGGTTCAAGAGCCATATCAATTATTAATCCCTCTGGCCTTTGAAGTTAGTGACAGGTAAGCGAAGGGTGCAAACCAAGTTTAATAATTCCACACGGCCGATTTTTATGCAACTAAATTAAATTCCAGCCCATCAAACTTGTGCTTTTGCAATTTCTGTGAGAAAGGCCTTTTTATGTTCAGTTACAAAATACTGGGTTATGCAGATATTGATCCAACATTGGACTCAAATGCGGTTTAGAATTTCGGAATGGTAACAGGTTTATGGAAGAAACTGTTATACTGAAACTAACACAGTTGCATCAAGTGTGACCAATTTGCAATATCGCTCAATAAGATAGAATTCTGTCAAGAAACAAAAATCAGCTTCTCCC
>NW_025214333.1:0-15608 GCF_004010195.1 Chiloscyllium plagiosum | reverse complement strand
CGGCATTTCTACATCCACTCAACTAACCTTCCCCTCACACATCCGAAGTTCTCTGATATAAATAACATTACTTCCAAGTTGCTTTTAGTTGTGATATAGGGTCACTAGATTCGAAACGTTATCTGTTCTTCTCCTGACAGAGGCTGCCATACTTGCTGAGATTCTCCAATATTTTCAAAGGCTGTGCAATTTTATTTCAGATCTCTATCATCCGCAGTTCCTTGGTTTATTTCCCCTTTATTTCTGTTGTTTCACGAGACGTCAGCATGTCACCGGCACGGGCAGCATTTGTCATCCATCACTAAATGTCTTTGACTGCGAGACCATTTGTCAAGACAATATGGAGCCAATCTTTTTTTTTGTGACACTTGGTTTCTTTACCAAAGGCTATCAGTGAAATAATAAAAGAAATCCTGATGTTTCATGGTTGCTGTTTGTAAAATGAGGTTTCTTTCCAATTGTTGCCACTTGAATTTAAGTTCTATCATTGGTTCTGGTAGAATTTGAAACAATGCCTTTAGAGTCATGACACAGCAAGTGAAATTATTATTCTGATATGAGTTTCCTATTATGAAATAACTGGAGAGACAAGTACAAGCTTGTAGTCAAAATATTTGTAACTGGAAGAGTGGTCAGAAAAGAACTGGAGCCGTAAAATCTGAAGTTAACAAGGGGGCAGATGATGGCTTATTTTGGAACAGCACTGAGGCAGAGCTGGAGACTGGGGATATTATAGTGGTGGGTGTAGGCAGGGTTGAAAACAGAGAGAATATAGAAACATAGAACAGTTCAGGGCAAAAGGAAAACTCGTGTCTGAACAGTCTTGTTCCTTCTTAAATGTTTATGAGTGAGGATTCGGAAATTGATAGAAATGAAGTGGAATTTGTGACTGAAAATGAAGATAACAGGTTATGTATTTGTTAAAAATAAATAGCAGAAATAGCAATAACCTTCGCCATCGCTAATAGAATTGATAGAAATAGGCTTACCAGGGACAACAATAATAGCGAGTATAGGATAGTAACCTGCCTGTATAATCATTAGGACGGGTGGTATTCGCAACTCTAACCACGCCCAATCCCGAGAAAGCAAGTATAGACCCAAGAATAAACTACTGCCCATTGGTGGAACATTCGAGTCTAATGCTCTCAGATTCTGATCCATTGTTGGAACATTCCAGTCTGTTGTTCTAAGATTCTCTTCCTCTCCCTCTCCCTGCAGCTGCTGACCCCAATCATCTTGAGGATGACGCTGCCGCTGATAATATGGAATAACAGGTTGAAGGAAACCCATTACTAATAGAAGAGGGAAACCCTTCAATGACACAGTGAGTATCCATGGAGACTGACATCAATCACAGTCAATGTACAAAAAGCTCCAGTTAACCCTTTCACTACAATCCTTATAAGTCAGAATAATACTTGGTCTGGTTGGGATGTTGCCATTTATCTTTAAAATTAATAAAAAAAATTCCGGTCAATAGAACCTTCGTCATATATTTTGAGATGTGTCTGCTCAGTTCCATAACAAAAAGGACAGATATTCACGTTTTAATTGGCTAATTATTTAATGAACTACATGTTGCAGAAACACGGGATTTCACAGCGGAATGCACCATGCTGGAGGAGTGATCGCGCTATCTGGAATTATATCGCAAAGTTAATCCACCTCCCAGATCCAGCCCAGACCGTATAAGCCCAGATGAAATATCTGTTCAACATGGAGCAGGTTCAGTACAACCTAGCAATGAGTCTATGATGGAATGTAGCACAGGTCTCTCTCATCCACTAGCTATCTGTCCAACACGTGGAGCAGTACAGTACACACCGATGCATTGATTCAGAAACATTAACAAAACGGTCTGTCCAGCATGGGGTGATATGCAGCCCACACCAGTGTCCTGCTCAAATGACGTGGACAAGGCATTTGTACAGTATGGGGATCTGTGTAGTGAATGGATCTGTAAGCCTGGAACAGTTACTGTCTAAGCAGCTGTTTTCACCACTCCAGTACATTGCTCAGTAACACTGTATTAGATCACTGCCCATAGTGAAGAAACATGCAGCCCATGCTGGAAGTGACAGGATGTGCAGCTCCCATCCATTTACAGCCCCATATGTCCATTGTGCCATGATAAGGGGGGCTGTGGGTGTGAACGCCACTGCCAGAGAGAGATGATGGGGAAGTCGGTTTAAATATCAACAAACAAAATATTTTTGGGTAAAAAAGGGAGAGGGAGATTGAAAGCCAATTTCATGAAAGATCACAGGTTTCAGAATGCTGAAATGAAGATATTTTGACAGCATCCTGCAACGTGAGCCAGTATTCCCAGGAATGATGGGTGAATGGGATATTGGAGTGAGTTCGGATGATGGAAAGTTTTGGGTGAGCATTTCTTCTTCAGCTTTGTAACTGGGAGTGGAGTCAGCAGATTCTTCAACTCATTGGGCAGAAACTAACATTCATTTATCTCAGGGCCATTTTCATTGAGTGTGACTGAGGGATCGTCTGCATGAACCGGGTCAGTTTCCTGGTGTTACGTTATCGAACTCACCTCATTAACTACCCACCCCACCCCATAGTGTCCCTCTCATTCAATGTCAGCCTAATTCTCCCACCCTTCATGGCTGGAGGTAAACACCATCGCTTGGATGCCCCGTGGATGTTCTGTGATCCCTGACACTGGTACCATCTTTAAAAGACCAATTGGCACACGGTTGAGCTTTGTCAGTTTGGGGCTGCCCTGCACAGTGGTTTGAGCTCACCACCCAGCTCAATGGAGGATCTGCGGTCTGAAGAAATGTCCAACAATACAGGACAGGCATCAATAACCTTCTCCATTCTGCCAGGATAAGGGTCACCGTCTTCTCTCTGCTCCCGCACACTCATTGAAATCTGTTATAGCATCTACCCCGGACAAGGCGCATGCTCAACCACTCTCACTGCTGCATGCAGCACCTTCTCTCTCTCTCTCTCCACTTTACCCCCACACTATAAATACTGTATATCTGTTATAGCACCTACCCGAACAAGGCTCATGCTCCACCACTCTCACTGCTGCACGCAGCGCCTTTCCTCTTTCTCTCTTTCTTTCTCGCCTTTCCATTACCCTCACACGGTGAGAGAATATTCTGGAGAATACCGATTATGGGATGTTCCAGAAAATGTTCCAAGTACTTTCGTATTTCAGGAAAATGTAAGTGCACCAGTATGCAATATTTAAGAGGAAGGAGGAGAGATGTATGTTTTTCAAATCACATCCAATTAAAATCCATCATAAGGCCAATAAACCCTTCAAATGTGCTCGAGCATATAATGAGATTGCAGATTATTTGATGGTTTTCTCAGCTCCATGTTGCAGGAACTTTAAGTTATTCAACCCCCTGGGTTCCTGTCACTGGCCAGACGACACTCAGACACTTTTACACCGGTTTTCTTCAAGCGCCTGTTCGAGGACATTTCCCATGGGGACGGACACTCCAAACAATATATTCCATAAGTTGTATACTTTTATGTAATGATAAACTCATTTTACACAGACTGACCAAAATCTACACTTTTTTATGGTTATCGGTAAGCAATAACAATTAGTATTCTGGTTATTTCACTTGTCTCACCTTATATTATTCAGCCAAAGACAGCTTCCAAGCACTTGTCTCGTTATTAAATACAATTTCAAGCTGAGAACATTTTTATCCTCAGCCGTTATCTTGACCGTTATATGAACTGTACCTTTTTCCCTTGTTTGGAAAGTTTCTATTGTCCTTTGTCTGTAGCTGTTTCTGTCTGTAACAGTTACACAGTCGCCCACTCATTTAGCTGGATGGCTGGTTTGTGATGCAGAGGGACTCCATCCTGAGGAATTCCCCTCGAACTAACAAGGCCTGGATTCTCAAGTCCCACCTACTTCACAAGTGGGACATGACACGTCTGAACAGGTTGGTTAAAAATGTCACCTGCAGAAAACTCCAGGTATTCAAGTAGACTGCTGTTTGTTTCAAAGATCACCTGAAGGTGAAGCTGTTATAAAGCTATCGCCTAGGACACTGCACCATCCGGGCAATGGGTTCTGAAGAAGATGCACACAGGTTAAATTTCCCACACTAACAGAGGTTACTCTGAAGAGACGCTCTCTCAACCTCACCCCAACATCTTAGGTGCGCTGACCCTCAGATTTAACCACCACGAGTGGTCTCTGTTACATGAAAGAACAGCCCCATGGTCCATTGGAACTCTATGCTATCACTTTTGCATTTATTTTATTTACCTTCCTTACCATTTGTTTTGCATTATGTTCCTGGGTGTTTTGGATTAGTGTCATTTTGTACGACTGCCAGCATTTCTCCCACACCGTATATTCCGGCCACATAATCCTTGACTCCATTGTTATCTATGAACTTTCTGTCTGAGCCTCAAAAATATTCAATATCTCTGCCTCCAATACTCTGCGGGAAGAGATTTCCAAAGTCGCACAACACAGAGAAAATAATAAACAATCTCATCTGGGGTACGAAGTTGTTATTTTGTCTCCTTCTCTGAGAAAGGATACAATTACATTGGAAGCAGTTCAGAGGTGTTTCACTTTACGTATTCCTGGGATGAAGGGCTTATATTATGGAGGCTTTAACAGATTATTCTTGGAATGAGAGGTGATCTTATTGAATTATGCAAGACCTTGAGGAGCATGGATCAGGTAGATAACCATTGGGTGTTTGTCTAGTCCAAACTTGCCATTGTCATAGAACCTCTATAGTGTGGAAGCAGGATATGCTGTCCATTTAGTTCACAGTGACCCACCGAACGGCATCCCACCCAGACCTATCCCCCTACCATAACCATGTAATCCTGCGTTTTCCATGACGAAAACAGCTGACCTACACATCCCTGAGCACTATGGGCAATTGAGCATGGTCAATTAAGTCTAATCTGCACATCTTTGGACTGTGGGAGGAAACTGGATCACCGGGAGGAAACACACACAGATACGGGGGGAATTGAAGGTTGCAATTGAACCCAGTTCCTTGGTGATATGAGGCAGCAGCGCTAACCACAGGTCTACCATGCTGCTCCGGTATTTCTATTAGTTTTAAGTGGCTGACTAAAGAAATCTGCCTGACTTGTTCCTATCCCTGAACCTGACCCAGTCTGAGACCTTTATTATCGGCCATATCTCCAACCTGGTTACATTTAAATTTGTTGCAAACAATGGAGGAGAAGTACTAAAAAAGGTAATAGTCGCACCCTACAACCACAGTCAGAACCGGAGTGACGAGAATTCACAAAGTGGGCATTTAATCAAGTGCGAAAATTGTTTCCCACAAGTTTGTGATGGCTGAATCTTTATATTATATTGAGGTTGGCGTCATCTGATTTTCCATTGACATGTGTATCAGGGATAATGGAGAGAAAAGTGCAGCTGAGAACACAATGAGTTGAACCATGACTTACATTACTGGTGGAGTAGTGTCAAAGGGTCGAATAGCCCACTCGTGTCCCTCAGCCCTGTGTTCTGATGTTCTATTCAGCCCTTCGGACCTGCTAAACAGGAGTAGATCGAGGTCACTCCGATGGTTAGTCCTTGTTTCGAAAATGTACTTGTAGAATCCAGGCTGGCTCAACTCCACTTTCCTGCTACCCCCTCGTATCTCTCAACTCGCTTGTATGTCCGAAACCAACCCACCCCTTCTGTAAATACATTCAGTGACCCACCTTCCACAACTCTCTGGGTTCGGAAATTCCAGAAATTCACTATCTTCTGAAAGATGTCATTTATTTACATCTCAGTTTGAAATTCGATATCCCTTATTCCGTATTAATGTCCTGGAGTGAGAAACTCTGACCAGGTGTGGAACCACATTCTCAACAAATACCTTGTCAAGCCCCCTCTGTACCTTAAAAATGGGTTGCTGGAAATGCGCAGCAGGTCAGGCAGCATCGAAGGAGAAGGAGAATCGATATTTCGGGCATAAGCCCTTAACGTCGATCCTCCTTCTCCTTTGATGCTGCCTAACCTGCTGCGCTTTTCCAGCAACACATTTCTAAGTTCTGATCCCCAGCATCTGCAGTCCTCATTTTCCCCTCTGTACTGTGTCCATTTCAGTAATGATACGCTCTTTCATTTCAAGCACAATGATTAATTGCCTCATTATTTTAGATGTACTCGATAATTCAACCCTTTCATCCCAGAAACCCGCTCAATGTACCAGTCTAGTTACTTTCGGCATCAGCATGCTGACTTTATGTTTCATGCGCAGGAGAATAATTACTGGACAATTATTCATCAACAACATGTTGCCGAACGATAGAGGTAGACTGAAGAATGGGACTGGCCGGAGGAGTCAGAATTTGGAGGGTTCAATCACATGAATGAGAATAAAAATAAAGGCATTGCCATATCAACTGAAAGGATTAGTTATATCACATTCTCAATCCACCTCAGCGAACCAGACCAGGCACCATACACCCAGAGGAGATATCTGTTCAGCATGGACCACTGCGCAGTCCAGGCTAGTGTACTGCTGAACACCACGCTGCAATCAGTCCAGACCAGTACACTGGGCACACTGTAGCATTGCATTGATCTATAAACCCAGATGAGAAATGTGTTCAACAGGAAGCACTGTGCAGACGAGGTTGGTGTAATGTGCAATGCAACCACAATTTACCCAGAGTATGCAGACCATAGCAGTGCATTAATTTATAAACCAAGATGAGATATGCGACCAGAGTGTGGAACTGTGTCCATCATCTCAGTGCATTGCTCAGTAACACTGTATTAGATCACTGCCCACTGTGGGGAAACTTGCAGCCCCCCATGCTGGAAGTAACAGGATGTACACCTCGAATCCATATACAGCTCCATATCTCCCTTGTATCTTGACACAGGGATGCTGTGGGTGTGAACATCACAGCCAGGGAGAGATGGCGGGGGAATCAGTTTAAGAATCAACAAATGGGAGGGGTTTGGGTAATAGACAGAGTGAGCGAGATTGAGAGACAATGTCATGGAAGGATGTGTTCCCAGGATACAGAATTCTGTAATGAAGACATTTCAACGGTATCCTGCAAAATGAGTCAGTGTTTCCAGGAATGATGGGTGAATCAGATGCTGGTGTGAGTTCAGATGACGAAGAGTATTGAGGATGAGCATTTGTTTGGCAGCTTTGTAACTGTGAGTAGGGTCAGCAGAATCTTCGACACATTGGGCTGCATCTAACAATAATTTACCACAGTGACATTTTCACTGAGTATAACAGAAGGATTGTCTGTATGAGACTGAGCTAGTTTCCTGTTGATATCTCAGCGAACTCACCTCATTAACTACCTATCCCAACCCATGGCATCCCACTCATTCAATGCCAGCTCGACTTCCCTTCATGGTTGGAGGTACTGATGAACGTCTGCATGACCCTAGATATTCCGTGGTCCCTGACACTGGTGTCATCTTCAAAGGCCGAAAGGCACACAGTTCAGCTTTCTCCGGTTGGAGCTGCCCTGCAAAGTTTACCCTGTGCATGGCAGATAACGGGCAATTACACAACGGTTTGTCAACAGAGTCACGGAGGTCCTGGTGGATGGGCTAGTACAGAGGAGGACCATTCTCTTCCTAAAGTGGGCCACACTACCAGACCCATCGAACTTGGTCTGAGCTCACCACCCAATTCAGTAGAGTTTCTGCGGTCTGAAGAAATGTCCAGTAATACACGACAAGCACCAATAACCTTCCCCGTTCTGTCAGGACAAGGGTCACCGTATTCTCTCTGCTTCATCATACTGTATATCTGTTATAGCACCGACCCCTGAACAAGGCTCATGCTCCACCACTCTCACTACTGCCAGCAGTCTCCCTATCTCTCTCTCTCCCTCCACTTTACATCCCACACCAATAACACTGCATAGATAAAACAGTGTGGATTGACTCTCTCCGGAAACCTCACCATGTCCCCCACCTACACCAGCACTAACAGCAAGGCCACCCACTCCTACCCTTCTCCCTCCCTTTCGCCCATTCCAGGAGAAACAGCCTGAAATAGGAAAGAACGGGCCAAGTCGGAAGTGGCTTATGTGTAGTGCATGAGATACATTCCGACACCCCCACCCGACATGTGGGGAGGACTATGATAGGAACCAGAGAGTACCAGGACGCCTCGTCTGGAAATTCTTAAATATCCACGTCCCACCAACCGAGCAATTCTCACTTTAAACCCACTGGCAGTTCTATTCACCCCAACACAACATAAAATCCGTAGCCCTGATGCCATCTCCCTTTTAGGTTGAGCTGGTACAAATGAATCCCCAAGGTCTCGGTGGGCAGAAGGGTAGGCTCACAACGCATCATCACCACCACCTCCCAGGAAGGGAGCATGGAGGCTCCCTTCTTCACCTCCTCCTGTAAACAGCTCAGATACTGAAACCAATCTGTAATATTTTCTGCTCTCCCCACTTGTCCTGACATCTTCAATAATCTCTGCTCATATACACGCAGTGCCCTCTGCTCCAACACCCCTTTATACTGGTACAGAATGTATTATATTGATTTCAGAGTTATTCTTACAAAGGTGCATCACCTCACACTGCACCTCACATTGATTCTGATCTCCCACAAACCTGAACCCTACACCATTGTGTCACTGTCCTGCTGGAGTTCCACGCTGATCTCCACAAACTTTATAATTCATCCAGGTTTGGTATCTGTAAACATTGAAATTTTCCTACCGTCACACTCCACACAGAAGTACTGAATTACTCACTATTGTGATCAAGTGCAATACTAACACACTCCCTGAGGACAGACCTAAATACTGGCAAACACCAGACAGAATAATTGAAATATTGACAAGGCTACCATGGAGCAAAAGAACTACTGACAGGCACTCCATGTCTCTGTGTGTTTCAGTGTATTAGTGAGTGTCTCTATGACTCGGCATTAGTGTGTATCTATCTGTGTGCATCAGTGTGAGGTGGGTCTGCAGTCTCATGGTGCTTGCAGTGATGTAGTATCCCCCAGATACGAGATCCAATGAAGGGTCCATTCACATTTGTCCACAGATGCTGTCAGACCGGCTGAGCTTTCTGTTGCTGTCAGTCGCTGCTGGCCTCCCCATACAACTCTACACGTGGGAGTGGAGGGTGATAATCATCAGGGATTCAGTTTGGGAGGGATAGAGGGAGGGTAGCAGCTCACAGCACTATCCAAACACAGACAGACAGACACACACAAACACACATACACAGATACACAGACACACACTGACACATAGACACACACACACGCACAAAAACAGACACGCATATACAAACACACACATACACACACACACACACACACACACAGACACACACACACACACACACATAGATGCAGTCAAAAACAGAATCATGCATCGATGGGCACACACTCTCAGAAACAAACACACACGCAGGCACACATACAGCTGCACACAGACGCACACACATACTCAGAGAAACACCACACCCACACAGACACAACCACACAAACACACACACACACACACACACCCGGATGCAGAGTGACACAGACGCACAGACAGATACACAGAGACGTACATACGCCGACTGACATACACGCGCAAACTCGTGTCCCTCAGCCCTACATTCTGATGTTCCATTCAGCTATTTGGACCCGCTACAGAGGGGCAGATCGAGGCCACTCCGATGGTTAGGTGTAGTTTCGGAAATGTACTTGGAAAATCCAGGCTGGGTCAGGAAGTGAACCGCCACCCCCAATCCATCTTTCCAGTCTTCCCCTCTCTCTAACTTCTGCTCGAGATGTGGGTCAGACCCAGGTTCGCTGGGAATGCAGTTCCCATACCCCATCCAGGGTTATCTCAAAAAATCTTCTGCTCTCCTTGAATGCAACGTTGTACAACACAACTTCCAGGAAAATAACCAGTTACTTTCCAAAAGAATAACATGACAACATAAGAATTGGGAGCAGGAGTAGGATATTCGGCCCCTCAAGCCTGCACTGTCTTTCTCTAAGGGCTGATCGAATCAAGCGCTCAACTCCACTTTCCTGCTAACCCCTTGCTTCCCTCAACTTGCTGATATGTGAAATGCCATTCACCCCGTCAGTGTCCCTTGGATGCTGATTGAACGGTTGTTCCTTTTCAGCATTGCACTCTTTCAACACAGACACACATACACACACACATACGCACAGCCACCCCACACCCAGATACACACACATGCCCAGATGCAGAGAGACATGCAGGTGCACAAACAGACACACAGAGATGTACACACGCCGACCGACACACACACACACAAAACACACACAGCCACAGATGTCACCAGTTTCGTCATTTCCCCTCCCCCCACCTTATTCCAGATCCAGCCCTACAACTCGGCCCCTCCTTCTTGAACTGTACAACCTGTTCGTCTTCCTTACCACCTATCCACTCCACCTTCCACTCTAAACTATCATCTTCAGCCCACCTTCATTTAACAATCGCCTTCCCAGCTACTTTTCCCCCCCAGCACCACCGCCTTCCATTTATCCTTCAGACCCCTTGGCCACAAGCCTCATTCCTAATGAAGGGGTTATGCTCGATATTTCGACTTTCCTGCTCCTTGGATGCTGCTTGAACAGTTGCGCTTCTTCAGCACCACACTCTTTCAAGTCAGACACACGCACGCACACACACAGACACAGAAACAAATACTCAGACAGACTCAGACACAGACAGACACACGTAACGACACACACACAAACACACAGACAGCCACACTTCGCACCCACGAAGACAACGACACTCACACTCCCCACACACGCACACATAGGCTCACACACAGGTACACAGGCGCGCACACACACACACACATACAGTCATTCTCAAACAGTCACATGCACACCCACAATCCCCACACATGCACACATCCGCTAACACAGGCACACACAAACAGAGATATATATACTCAAATAGACACATCCTAACACAGGCGCAGACACATGCAAAACACACACGAACACACAGACACAAACAAACAGACACATTCACACACACAGGCACAAAGATACGCAAACAGACAGACATACACACAGGCATACAGACAGAAGCTCACACTCATTGACGTGCACCACACAGAAAACACACCCACACAAACCAACACACAGGCAAGCCCACGCACAAACTCTCGCACACACAAACAGATAGATACCCACAACCACCCATACACAGACACCCACATTCCCCACACACATGCACACACACACAGATGTACACTGACACACAGGCACGCACACACACAGAACAAGGACACACACTAACACACACACTTACACAAAGACATGCATACATACGCAGACGCACATACATACTTCCAGCTGCCCACACAGGCATACAAACACATCGACACACACAGATGCACACACACACATTGACGCACACAAACGCATACACACATGCACACGCACAGGCACGCACACACACATCCAGTAAAATGCAATGTTTAGTGATTTACCCTTACAAATAATCTTAGATGTAAGAAAGGATTGAAAAGTCCTAAAACGCTCCAACAGAGCATGGCATTGTATCATTTTCAGCACAAGAGGGAGAGGCAGAGGGAGAGGGAGGGGAGGAAGGGAGGCTTTGAACACCATTCAATGATTCACCCCAAAACAAAACAGTTCCCATTCCACACAGATGCAGAAATAGAGATGCAAACATACATACACACACTAATGCAGAACACACAAAGAGATAAATACACATATAGAGACACACAAATCGACAAGCGCGGACAGAAATATGCAGATGCATGCAAACACACATGCAAGCATAGAGTTATATAGTGGGTTTGAAAACAGACATATCAGCCCATACACTCAATTCTAACGATAATCTCAAACTAAACTCGTCCCACGTTCCAGCGCTTGGAACATATTTTTCCAAACCTTCACTTATTCTTGTACTTAATAAAATGTCTTTTAAACGTTGCACCTTTATCCACATCTATCACTTCTGAGGATGTTCATGCCATACACGAATCAAACGATGTGTAATCACAATGCACTTCATAGGTCCTGATCAGATATACACAGGAACTCTGTGGGCATCTCGATTATTGGAAATCTTGATGAGATGTTCTTATCATCAATAGCCATAGCTGAGGTGCTGGAATACATGAGGTTGACTAAACGTTGTGCAATTATTAAACAAACTGACAAGGAAAAGCCAGGGAACAATAGACAAGTGAGCCTGACATCGGTGGTGGGCAAGTTGTTGGAGAGAATCCTAACGACAGGATTTACATGTATTTGGAAAGGCAAGGACTGATAAAGGAAAGTCAGCATGGCTTTCTGCATGGGAGGTCATGTCTCACGAACTGGATTACTTTTTATTTTAACAAGTAGCAAAAGGCATTCATGAGGGCAGAGCAGTGGACGTGATCTATATTGTCTTCAGTAAGGCATTAATCAAGGTTCTCCATGAAAGTCTTGTTAGCAAGGTGAGATCTCATGGAATACAAAGAGAAATAGCCATTTTAATACAGAACTGGCTCAAAGATAGAAGACAGAGGGTTGTGGTAAAGGGTTTTTCTTCAGACTGGATGCCCGTGTCCAGTGGTGTGCCATAAAGATTGGTACTGGTTCCACTGCTCTTCATCATTTACATAATTGATTTGGATGTGACCACAGGAGGTATGGTCAGTAAGTTCATATTTGACTCCAACATTGAAGATGCAGAGGACAGAGAAAATGATTACCTCAGAATATAACGCGATCTTGATCAGATGGACTAATGGGTTGAAGAGTTGCAGATGAATTTAATTTAGATAAATGTGAAGTGCTACAGTTTGGAAAGGAAAATCAAGGCTTAGCTTATACATTTAATGTTAAGTCCCTGGGGAGTGCTGCTAAACAAAGAGACCTTGGAGAGCAGGTTCATAGTACTTTGAAAGTGGCGTTGCAGGTATATAGGATATTGAAGAAGGTGTTTGATATGCTTGTCGTTGTTGGACAGTGCATTGAATGTAGGAGTTGGAAGGTCATATTGCGGCTGTGCAGGAGATTGGTTAGGCCACTATTGAATACTTCGTGCAATTATGGTCTCGCTCTTTGAAGAAGGATGCGTGAAACCTGATAGGATTTAGAAAAGATTTACAAACATCCAGGGTTGGATGTTTTGAGACTTATGGAGAGGCTGAACATGCCAGGGTTATTTTCCCTGTAGCATCAGCGGTGAGAAGTAATCATAAAAGTTTATATACTCACAAGTGGAATGGATAGTGTCAATAGCCAATGTCTTTTCCCCGGAGTTGCACGCTCCAAAGCTAGTGGACATAGGTTTAAGGTCAGAGGGGAAAGACTCAACTGGATCTAAGGGGCAACGTTTTCAATGAGAGAGTGCTGTATATGTAACGAGCTGCCAGAGGAGATTGTGCAGGCTGGGACAATTATAACATTTAAAAGGCATCTGGACGGGCACATGAATAGGAGGTGTTTAGGGGGATTGGGCCAAAAACTGGCAAATGGAACTACATTAATGTAGGACATCTGTTTGGCAGAGACAAGTTGGGTAGAGCTGGGTAGCTCTATGATACTATGTCTTCTGTATACCTTTCTCCTATCATCTTAAAATTACCCCCTAGTCTTGAAACCCACCACCCTAAGGAAAGGGCACCTTCCATTCAACATTATCTATACCCCTCTTTGTTTTATAAACCTCTATAAGGTTGATTAGGTCTCAAATTTCCAAGCTGCAGTGGAAAAGGTCCTTGTCCATCGATCCTGTCCTTATAACGTAAACACTCAATCCCCAGCAATAGGGAGAAAGTGAGGACTGAAGATACTTGAGAGCAGAGCTGAAAAATGTGTTGCTGGAAAAGCGTAGCAGATCAGGTAGCATCCAAGGATCAGGAGAATCGATGTTTCGGGCATAAGACCTTCTTCAGGAATGAGGAAGGTGTGCCAAGCAGGCTAAGATAAAAGGTAGGGAGGAGGGACTTGGGGGCGACGTTAGGAATGCGATAGGTGGAAGGAGGTTGAGGTGAGTGTGATCTGCCAGAGAGGGGGTGGGGGTGGAGAGGTCGGGAGGAAGACTGCAGGTCAAGAAGGCAGTGCTGAGTCCGCGGGTTGGGCCTGAGATAAGGTGAGGGGGGAGGGGAAATGAGGAAGCTGGAGAAATCTGCATTCATCCCTTGTGATTGGAGGGTTCGTAGGCGGGAGATGAGAGCGAATATTAAGGAGGTCGCCACAGAGCTACTGAACGAATTACTGACTATTCGTCAAAGCTGGTTAGATTCTGGAAAGGATCCTGCAGACTGGAAAACAGCTATTGTTCCCCAAAACATTTAAAACAGGACGGAGAGGGCAAACAGAAAACTAAATAGCTTGATGTCGGCTGTGAGAAAAACATTGTAACCTTTTATAACGAATGTGACAACTCGACACTTGGAAAATAATGATATGATTTTCACCAGGGCCCCTGTTCCCCAGCATTTCTGGAAGTTAGTTTCTGCACCTTCTTCTGTGGAGACAGAACCAATGTATTCCTCTCAGCAGGCAGGTGGCTCCTATCAGCTTGTGATATATCGGAGGACTGCACTCCGGACATGTCGCTCACTCGTGCCTGGAAAGTTTCAGACTCAATACAATACACTTCATGGTGATGGATATGTAATCCACTCTGCCAGGAAAGTTCCAGAATCAATCCAGTTCACTTCATGGTGAGTGTCAGCACAGTGCTGTCCCTTGTGTGAGTTTGAAGGAGGAGAGACAGCTCAGTGACTACCTCATTTTTGAAAGACGCTGGTTTCACATTTTACATTTGGAAATGGTCCTCACATTTTACATTTGGAAATGGTCCAGCTTACACAAATGGTCCTGGAAATTCCCGGTAAGAACATGCAGTGCCCTGGTCCTCCCTGTGTACACAATTTCTCTTCTGTGTATCCACAATTCCATGTGTTTACCATGGACCCAGAACACTCTGTAAATGCAGTGCTCATATCTCGCCCAGAGTTGGGTCACCATACACTTGGATATCCCTGAATAGACGCAGCAGCTGATAACACAAACCTGTGAAAAGCGTCCACAGAACGTCTCTTTACTCTGTAATTACTGGAGAAAGTCAAATCCTCACACACGGTGCACCCAACCAGTGTTGAAAATGTTTCTGTTCTTAGCAGAAAAGAACAGTTACATCTCTGCACGGCCCTACAGTTACACTTCCTTTCTCCAAAAAAAAATCAGTTGACAATGTGGCATTCCGTTTGTTTGTCTCTCAGCAACTATAAGGGCGGCACCAGTATTGCTGATGGAGTTGATCATTACACTCAGAGAAGAGAGATAGAGGGAATATAACTCAATGTAAACAGGGACACATCTAAATTCACATGATATTCAGGAATATGGGAAAAGGGGGAAATTTTAGAGTAAGCTCCCATGTTATTTTTCTTCTGGTTCATCATCAGCAGTTCCTATGTTTGCTTTTCATTCCTCTCTCTCTCTCGCTCTCTCTCTCTCTTTCTCGCTGGGCACTTCTACATCCACTCAACTAACCTTCCCCTCACACATCCGACCATCTCTGATATAAATAACATTACTTCCCAGTTGCTTTTAGTTGTGATATAGGGTCACTAGA
>NW_025214332.1:38806-41903 GCF_004010195.1 Chiloscyllium plagiosum | reverse complement strand
ATGAGAAAAATGGTGAAATCCACATTGCGCCCATGTGGTTGCAGGGTCGCAAGGCAGAAACTGAGTATTTCTTCCTCCAGGGGTCGGGTGGTAAAAGTTTGGCTGTGGAGGAGGCCCTGACCTGCTTGTCCATGGCCGAGTGGGAGGGGGGAATTACAGTGTGCAGCCACGGGGTGGTGGGATTCGTTGCTGCGGGTGCACCAGCAATGATCTCTGAAGTGTTCTGCACATTGGCTTCCTGTCTCCCCAATGTGAGGATACATTCAGGAGCAATGGATACTGTAGGCGATGTGTGTGTAAGTGCAGGTAAAACTGCAAAGGATGTGGAAGGATCCTTCGAGGTCTTGGACGGAGATGACTGGGGAGGTGAGAATGCAGGTTTTCCAATTCTTGCCGTGGCAGGGGAAGGTGCCAGGCGGGAAGTGGATGCGATGCTCTGGATGGCATCGTCGACCATGTGGGAGGGGAAATTGCAGTCTTTGAAGAAGGCCATCTGGGATATGCGCTGGGTTCAGATGGTGGTGCTCGTAAAGCACAACAGGTCAGGCAGCATCCGAGGAGCAGGAAATTCGACCTTTGCCCCTAACATCGGCTCTCCTGCTCCTCAGAGGCTGCCTGTGTGCCGTGCTTTTCCAGCAGCACACTCTTCACTCTAATCTCCCGCAACTGCTATACTCACTTTCGCCTACACGCTAGGTTCAGTCACTTCTGTAATATTGCGTTTAATTCTGCCTCACTGCTATAGGGAAGAGTTGTTAAACTTGAAAGCGTGCAGAAAAGATTTCCAAGTGTATTGACACTGTTGGGTAGGGTGGTGGTGGCGAGTGATGTTGATCTACACGGAGAGTATGAATGGGCTGGGGCTATGTTCCCTGATGCGTTGGTTCTGAGGAGTGACCTTACTAAGGTTTATCGTGGTGAATCCCGATGCTCCTGGGTGAGCAAGGTCAAAGGCAGGAAAATAGGCAGAACAGTTTTTCACATTGAAACTGGACAATTACTCATGGGCCATCACTTAAGCTGAACTATGGAGGTAGACTGAAGAATGGGACTGGCCGGAGGAGTCATAATTTGGAGGTCCAATCACATGATTGAGAACAAAAATAAAGGCTTTGCCATATCAGCTGAAAGAATCAGTTAGATCACATTCTTAATCCCCCTCAAAGAACCAGACCAGACACCATAAACTCAGAGGATCACTGCACAGACAAGGCTAGTTTACTCCTCAACACCACCCTGCAATCGGTTCAGAGTGGAACAGTGTGCGGACCTCAGCAGTGCATTGATCTTGAAACCCAGATGAGACATGTGTTCAGCAGGGAGAACTGTGCAGACCGGACTGGTGTACACAATCTACATAGAGTGGAAAGGTATGTAGACCACAACAGTGCATTGATGACTGAACCCAGATGAGATATATGACCAGGGTGTGGAGCTGTGTAAGCCACCCCAGTACATTTCTCAGAACACTGTGTTAGAACGCTGGCCAACATAGGGAAACTTGCAGTCCATGCTGGAAGTGACACTATGTGCAGCTCCTATCCATTTACCCATATTTCCATTGTGCCGTGACACAGGGGTGCTGTGGGTGTGAACATCACTGTCAGGGACAGATGGCGGGGCAATCAGTTTAAGTATCAACAAATAGGAGCGTTGGGGGAATAGACAGAGAGGGGGAGACTGAGAGACAATGTCATGGAAGGATGTGTTCCCAGGTTCCAGAATGGTGAAGTGAAGACATTTCGACAGTATCCTGCAATGTGAGCCATGTTTCCAGGAATGATAGGTGAATGGGATATAGGTGTGAGTTCAGATGACGGTGTGTATTGGATGAGCATTTGGTCTGCAGCTTTGTAACTGGGAATAGCTTCAGCAGAGTCTTCGACTCATTGGATTGAATCTAACAATAATTTGTCTCAGTGACATTTTCACTGAGTGTGACAGAGGGATTGTCTGCTGAGACTGAACTAGTTTGCTGGTGCGATTTTATCGAACGACCCTCATTAGCTACCTACCCCACCCCATGGCGTCCCTCTCATTCAATGCTAGCTCGATTTTCCTTCATAGCTGGAGGCAATCACGAACGTCCGCTTGGCACTAGATATTCCGTGATCCCTGACACTGGATGCCATCTTCAGAAGGCCAATGGGCACACAGTTGAGCTTTCTCAGTTAGGAGCTGTCCTGCACAGTTTACTATGAGCATGGCAGATAAGGGGCAATTACACCACGGTTTGTTGACAGGGGCACTGAGATCATGGTGGATGGGCTATTACAGAGGGGGACCATTCTCTTCCCAGAGGGGGCCACACCACCAGACGCACAGAACATGGTCTGAGCTCACCACCCAGCTCAGTGTAGTAACTGTGGTCTGAAGAAATGCCCAGAAACACAGGACAAGCATCAATAACATTCCCCGTTCTGTCAGGATACGGCTCACTCTATTCTCTCTGCTCCCTCACGCTCACTGTATATCTGTTATAGGACCTATCCCCAAACAACGTTCATGCTCCATCACTCTCACTACTCTTTGCAGTTTCTCTCTCTCACTCACTCACTCTCTCGCTCTACTTTACCCCACCCCCCCCCCCCCCCCCACACTAATAACACTGCATGGATAAAATACTGTGGACTGATTCCCTCCAGACAAACAACAGGGCCACCCAGTCCCACCCTCCCTCCCTCAGTCCCTTTCTCACATTCCAGACGAAACAGCCTGGAATAGAACAGAAAGGGCCAACCCAGGTGGTGGGGTGCTCAGTATCCGTTCCCTCACCATCACCCGCCCCCTACCATGTGGGGAGGGCCCTGGTACGAGTCGGAGAGGACCGGGACGCCTCGTGTGGAGATTCTGAAACATCCACGTCCCACAAACCGAGTAAGGAGCAATGCTCAGTGAAGGGCAATTCTCACTTTAAACCCACTGGCTGTTCCATTCCCCCGGACAACTTAGAAGCTGTGGCCCTGATGTCATCTCCCTTTTGTGTCGACATGGTACAAGTGGAATTCTCACGGTCTTGATGGGCAGCAGGGTGGGCTCTCAACACATCGTCACCACCACCTCCTATGAAGGGAGCACGGAGTGTTCCACCTATAAC
>NW_025214332.1:29623-35732 GCF_004010195.1 Chiloscyllium plagiosum | reverse complement strand
CGTGAACACACAACGTATGGTTAGTAAGTTCAGAATTGACACCAAAATTGAAGATGCAGTGGACAGGGAAAATGATTACCACAGTGCATAACGGGATCTTGATCAGATGGACCAATGGGCTGAGGAGTTGCAGATGGAGTTTAATTTAGATAAATGTGAAGTGCTTCATTTTGGAAAGGAAAATCAAGGCTTGGCTTATACATTAATGTTAAGTCCCTGGGGAGTGTTGTTAAACAAAGAGACTTGGAGTGCAGGCTCACAGTACTTTGAAAGTGGAGTGGCAGGTATACAGGATAGTGAAGAAGGCGATTGATATGCTTGTCGTTGTTTGACAGTGCATTGAATGTAAGAGTTAGAAGGTCATATTGCGGCTGTACAGGAGATTGGTTCGGCCACTATTGAATACTTCGTGCAATTATGGTCTCACACTTCGAAGAAGGATTCAGAAAAAAGTTACAAAGATATTGCCAGGGATGAATATTTTGACATTTATGTAGAGGCTGAATATGTCGCGGTTATTTTCCCTGGAGCATCAGCGCTTGAGGGGTAATCATTGAGGTTTATATACTCACAAGTGGAATGGATAGTGTCAATAGTCAAAGTCTTTTCCCCAGTGTAGCACGTTCAACATCAAGAGGACAAATCTAGGTTGAAGGTCAGAGGGGAAAGACTTAAAAGGGATCGAAGGGGCAACGTTTTCAAAGAGAGGGTGCTTTCTATGGAACAAGCTGCCAGGGGAGGTTGTGCAGGCTGGGACAATTACAACCTTTAAAAGGCATCAGGATGGGCACGTGAATTGGAAGTGTTTAGGGGTATATGGGCCAACTGATGGCAAATGGCAGATGTCCTACATTAACGTAGGACATCTGTTTGGCAGGGACAATTTGGGTAGAGCTGGTTAGCTCTAAGATATTTTGTCTTCTGTATACCTTTCTCTTGTCATCTTAAAATTGCCCCCTGGTCTTGAAATCCACCACCCTAAGGAAAGGACTCATGCCACTCAACATTATCTATACCCCTCATTGTTTTATAAACCTCTGTAAGGTTGATAAGGTCTCAACCTTCTACGTTTCAGTAGAAAAGGTCCTAGTCCACCGAGCCTGTCCTTATAATATAAGCACACCATTCCCAGCAACAAACTGATAAATCTTTTCTGAACCCTTTCCAGTTTAATAATATCCTCAATGTAACTGGGTGACCAGAACTACAGAGTAGTTCAGGAGAGACCTCACGAATGTCCAGCTCAACCTGAAGATAATGTTCCAGCTCCTGTACTCAAAAGTCTGAGCAATGAAGGCTAGCAAGTAAAATGTCTTCATCACCACCCTGCACACACGTGTTGCAAACTTCAAATAAATATACCAGAACACTAGATCTCTCTGTTCTACAACGCTACCAATTGCCCGACTTTTACACTTAGATGTCCTCTCCTTGTTTGTCTTACCAAATTGCAATACATTGTATTTATTGAAATTAAACTCCATCTGCCACTCCTCAGCCCAGTAAGTGATAGTAGTGTGGAAGAAAGGCTGGACAGTAATGAGCTGCCTTGGATTCCTTCGTGGTTTTAAGAAGAGGGCAGTCACACGTTAGAGGCAGGATTTAATGATTGTTGTTTTTGATCCAGACAGTATGCTCTTTGTTCGTCTCTGGTGTTTAGTGATAAATATCTACTCCAGGTCTTTTATAGTGCAGAGTGTGTCTGCAGGATGTTTTTCTCTCATATTGCAGACCACAGACAATAACCATTTAAGGTGGAAACCATAGCTAAACAATTAAAGATCTTAATAGTTTATCTCGAAGGCAGCGCACATAAACTCAACATCCTAGAGTTGAGGGGAGTACCTTTCATCTGGTTAACAATGTAATTAATTTAACTGTGCATTTCAGTAAAGGGAACCAAATTTTAATGAATCCACACAGAGCTGAAAGCTAGCATTTAAAATGTGACCCAATATCTGGGCATGGTTTAAAACTTGTGTCGTGTGTAACGCCCATGCCTCTGAGCCAGAGCTCTGGGTTAGATTCCAATACCTGAACTTGCGTGATAGTGTCTCTCACTCTGGACCAGTAGGTTTGGATTCAAGTCCTGCCTGTCACGGAGTTATGTCACAGTATTTCAAAATAGGTTGATGAACAAACACACATGAGAACAATGTTGCAGCGTTCGGGTTTAATGCCAAGTGGTGGTAGTATGCCTACTTCTGAGCCCAAACGTTTAGATACAAATCCCACAGAGGAGCTTCATAATGTGGCTGAACAAGTTGTTCAAATGATTTTAGATTTGTGATGTGATGAAAAAGGAAGAGGAGGCAGTATTGATTTTCAGAATTTAGCCCCAGGTTTACTGAAAACACAGCCATTCGAGTAGTTTGTGATCAAAGTTGCACATTCTAGATTTTTATAAAACCATGAAGACCATGGATAGGGTGAATAGTCAGGGTCTTTACTCCACGGTAGGGAATTCTAAAGCTAGTGGACATAGAATTAAGATGATATGGACAAGATATAGAAGGGACCTAAGGGGACCATTTTCACACAGAAGGTGGTATGTGTATGCAATGAGCTGCCAGAGGAAGTGGTGGAGGATGGTACAATTGCAACATTTAAACCGCATCTGGATAGGGACATGAATTGGAAGGGTTAAGAGGGATATGGTACAAATGCTGGAAAATGAACCTAAGTTCATTTGGTTGGCACGAATGAGTTTGACCAACGTGTTCATTTCTGTGCTGTACATTTCTATGATTCATTGATCCAAATAAACATGATCTCTTTGTAATCTTACGTAACCTTCTTCAACTTCCACTATATAACTAATCTTGGTGTCATCTGTAAACTTTCTCACCAAACTTTGTATAATTCTCATCTAAATTATTGATATAAATGACAACCAAAAGTCTATCCAGCAGCAATCCCTGTGGAACACCACTGGTCACAGGCCTCCAGTCCAAACGTCAACCTTCCTCCACCACCCTCTGCCTCCTGCCAATAAGCTGAAACACACACACATACAGATATGGAGACACAGACTCAGTTCTGCCTTTAGACTGAGATAGATACTTTTTAATTGATAAGGGGATCAAGGTAACAGTGAGAAACATGTCAGCCATGACTGAACAGCAGATCAGACTTTATGAACCAAACAGTCTAGTTCTGAACAAATTTCATACGCTCTATGATTTACGCTGTTTGAAATGTCTAACCAAGAGAGCAGTGGAGGTGGATTTTCAAAAATACTTTACTTAACTGAGTCAATTGGAATGTGGGTTGGGTTGGAGGGGCTGAATAGTCTATGTCTTTCCTATTGTTTGTGCCCTCATTTTTTTAAAAGGGGAAACATGACTTGCTGCGAGTTTCATACACTTTTAAATTCAAAGGCTTCCCCATTTAAGATTGAAATAAGGATATTCCTATCTTTTTAGGATTGTGCTGTCTGTGGTATTCTCATCCCCAGAGAACAGTGAAGATTGTGCCATAGAGTCATAGAGTCCAAGAGGTGTAAAGCATGGAAAGAGACCTTTCGGTCTAACACATCCTTGCTGACCACATATCCCAACCCAAAGTATTCCCACATGCTATATCCCTCCAAACGCCTCCTATTCATATACCCATACAGATGCCTTTCAAATTTTGCAATTGTACCAGCCTCCACCACTTCCTCTAGTGATTCATTCCATACACGTACCACTCTCTGCATGAAACAGTTGCCCCTTAGGTCTCTTTTATGTATTTCTCCCCTCACCCTAAACCTATGCCCTCCAATTCTTGACTCCCTTACTCCAGGGAATAACTTGGCTATTTACCCTATCCTTACCCCTCATGATTATTTTTAATAAACTCTATCAGGTCTCCTCTGAAAGACAATCGCATATTTTACTGTGTAGTGACTGTGGCAAATTTTCAACTCAACAGCCAAGCATGAAATTAATGATGAAGATTATTGGTTATGTTGCAAAGAGGACGCATGTTCATCAGGCTAATAGGAATTATCCTCCGCTCCTCAGTGTCTGAAGGTCAAAATTGAGCACATGACTGATATTGCAGATGGTTCTATCGTTGCAACCGAAAGACAGCATTTTTGACCGTGTAGCAATCCCTCACATCGAACATAGAACATAGAACATCGAACAATACATCACAGAACAGGCCCTTCGGCCCATGATGTTGTGGCGAACATTTGTCCTAGCTTAAGCACCTATCCATGTACCTAGCCAATTGCCGCTTAAAGATCACCAATGATTCTGACTCTGCCACTCCCACAGGCAGCGCATTCCATGCCCCCACAACTCTCTGGGTAAAGAACCTACCCCTGAATTCCCCCCTATGCCTTCCACCCTTCACCTTAAATTTATGTCCCCTTGCAACACTCTGTTGTACCCAGGGAAAAAGTCTCCCCACTGCCTGAATTAAAGTGAATTCAACTAAATCCACCTGTTCCAGAAAGTAATCCCATTACCAGTAGATTGTAAGAGCAGAATAGCTCCAAAAGCTGAATGATGTTTGGGACAATTACTCGTGTTTCATTTTGTTACGAGTTCAATTGATATTTGTGCAAAATCCTTTAAAGTTAACGCTCTGCAGAGATTTTATTTTTCAGTTTGTCATCAAATGTGTGCATGTGTCAGTTTTTTCGAATGGGAAACATCGGAGCACAGATTTGCAATATCCAAACTGTCATTTATCTTTCCTTCGTAGTTTGAGTAATTTTGTTTGGGTCATAAACCTGTTAATTTTAGCTGATCAAAGAATCCTGCATGACTTTTTCTTAACCTTGGCCAACTCTGAGACCTATATTATTCATCATATCACCAACCCGGTGACATTAACATTTGCAATGAGCAACAGAAGCGTGGGACGAAGAAATGGAATAATGTCCTGAACTATGGATCAATGAGTCTGACGTCATTGGTCGCTATGATGTTGGGAGGATTAAGCGGGGCAGGATTTGCATGTATTTGCAAATGCAACAGCTGATGAAGGATAGTCGACATGGTTTTGTGCATGGGAAATAATTTCTAACAATGTTAATTGCGTATTGTGAAGAGGTGACAAAGACGATTGGTTATGACAGTGTGGTAGATTCTGTCCGTATGGACTTCAGCAAGGCATTCAACAGGATTCCGCATAGCAGACAAGTTAGTAAGGTTAGGTCATAAATAGATCCAAGATAAGCTAGCCAAAATACTACAAACTTAGAGTGAAGGTAGGAAACAGAGGGTGGTAGAGGACTGATTTTCAGACTGGAGGCCTATGACCAGTGATGTGCCACAAAAGGCAGTGCTGAATCCACTGCTTTTTATTATTTATATAAATGATTTGAATGTGAATATTTGCCTGTTAATTATGTTTTCAGATAACCTTAAAATTGGAGGTGACGTGGCCTGCAAGGTTTGCCTCAGAATACAATGAGACCTTGATCAGATGGGCCAATGGGCAAAGGAGTGACAGATAAAGTTAAATTTAAGTAAATGTGAAGTGTTGCATTTATGTAAGGTAAAATAGGGCAGGACATATACAATTAATGGTGGGGCCCTGGGAAGTGTTGTTGAACAAAACTGTGCAGGTTCATTGATCCTTCAAAGTGGAGTCGCAGGTAGACAGGGTGGTGAAGAAGGGGTTTGGTATGCTTGCCTTTATTGGTCAGTACGTTGAATATGTGAGCTGGGAGATCATGTTGTGACTGGGCAGGATGTTGGTGAGGTCAGATTTAGAATACTGTGTTTAATTCAGTTCGCTCTGCCATAGGAAGGATGTTGTTAAACTTGAGAGGGTGCAGGAAAGACTTACAATGATATTGCCGGGCATGGAGGGATTGAGCTACAGGGAGAGACTGGACAGATTGGGGCCTGTTTACTCTGGAGCATCGGATGCCGAGGCGTGACATAATGGACGGTTGAAAAATCATAAGAGGCACAGATAATCTGAATAGCCAAGGTCTTTTTCCCAGGATTGGGAAGTCCAAAGATATAGGACAAAGGCTTAAGGTGAGAGGAGAAAGCTCGTAAAAGGAAAATATTTTCACCCAGATTGTGGATTTCATTTCATCCAAATTTTCATCCAACATTTAAAAGGATTCTGGGTGTGCATATTAATATGAAGGATTGAC
>NW_025214332.1:23768-27968 GCF_004010195.1 Chiloscyllium plagiosum | reverse complement strand
TGCAAACTTCAAATAAATATACCAGAACACTAGATCTGTCTGTTCTACAACGCTACCAATGGCCCGACTTTTACACTTAGAATGTCCTCTCCTTGTTTGCCTTACCAAATTGCAATACATTGTATTTATTGAAATTAAACTCCATCTGCCACTCCTCAGCCCAGTAAGTGATAGTAGTGTGGAAGAAAGGCTGGACAGTAATGAGCTGCCTTGGATTCCTTCGTGGTTTTAAGAAGAGGGCAGTCACACGTTAGAGGCAGGAAATAGTGATTGATGTTTTTGATCCAGACAGTATGCTCTTTGTTCGTCTCTGGTGTTTAGTGATAAATATCTACTCCAGGTCTTTGATAGTGCAGAGTGTGTCTGCAGGATGTTTTTCTCTCATATTGCAGACCACAGACAATAACCATTTAAGGTGGAAATCATAGCTAAATAATTAAAGATCTTAATAGTTTATCTCGAAGGCAGCGCACATAAACTCAACATCCTAGAGTTGAGGGGAGTACCTTTCATCTGGTTAACAATGTAATTCATTTAACTGTGCATTTCAGTAAAGTGAACCAAATTTTAATGAATCCACACAGAGCTGAAAGCTGACATTTAAAATGTGACCCAAAATCTGGTCATGGTTTAAAACCTGTGTAGTGGGTAACGCCCATGCCTCTGAGCCAGAGCTCAGGGTTAGATTCCAATACCTGAACTTGCGTGGTAGTGTCTCTCACTCTGGACCAGTAGGTTTGGATTCAAGTCCTGCCTGTCACGGAGTTATGTCACAGTATTTGAAAACAGGTTAATGAACAAACACACATGAGAACAATGTTGCAGCGTCAGGGTTTAATGCCAAGTGGTGGTAGTATGCCTACTTCTGAGCCCAAAAGTTTAGATACAAACCCCACAGAGGTGCTTCATAATGTGGCTGAACAAGTTGTTCAAGTGATTTTAGATTTGTGATGTGATGAAAAAGGAAGAGGAGTCAGTATTGATTTTCAAAATTTAGGCCCAGGTTTACTGAAAACACAGCCATTCGAGTAGTTTGTGATCAAAGTTGCACATTCTAGATTTTTATAAAACCATGAAGACCATGGATAGGGTGAATAGTCAGGGTCTTTACTCCACGGTATGGAATTCTAAAGCTAGTGGACATAGAATTAAGGTGATATGGACAAGATATAAAAGGGACCTAAGGGGACCATTTTCACACAGAAGGTAGTATGTGTATGCAATGAGCTGCCAGAGGAAGTGGTGGAGGATGGTACAATTACAATCTTTAAACCGCATCTGGATAGGGGCATGAATTGGAAGGGTTAAGACGGATATGGTACAAATGCTGGAAAATGAACCTAAGTTAATTTACGACATCTGGTTGGCACGAATGAGTTTGACCAAAGTGTCCATCTCTGTGCTGTACATTTCTATGATTCATTGATCCAAATAAACATGATCTCTTTGTAATCTTACGTATCTTTATTCACCTTCCACTATATAACTAATCTTGGTGTCATCTGTAAACTTGCTCACCATACTTTGTATAATTCTCATCTAAATTATTGATATAAATGACACCCAAATGTCTATCCAGCAGCAATCCCTGTGGAACACAACTGGTCACAGACCTCCAGTCCAAACGTCAACCTTCCTCCACCACCCTCTGCCTCCTGCTAATAAGCTGAAACACACACACATACAGACATAGAGACACAGACTCAGTTCTGCCTTTAGACTGAGATAGATACTTTTTAATTGATAAGGGGATCAAGGTAACAGTGAGAAACATGTCAGCCATGACTGAACAGCAGATCAGACTTGATGAACCAAACAGTCTAGTTCTGAACCAATTTCATACGGTCTATGATTTACGCTGTTTGAAATGTCTAACCAAGAGAGCAGTGGAGGTGGATTTTCAAAAATACTTTACTTAACCGAGTCAATTGGAATGTGGGATAGGTTTGAGGGGCAGAATAGTCTATGTCTTTCCTATTGTTTGTGCCCTCATTTTTTAAAAGGGGAAGCTGACTTTCTATGAGGTTCATACACTTTTAAATTCAAAGGCTTCCCCATTTAAGATTGAAATAAGGATGTTCCTATCTTTTTAGGATTGTGGTATCCTCATCCCCAGAGAACAGTGAAGATTGTGCCATAGAGTCATAGAGTCCAAGAGGTGTACAGCATGGAAAGAGACCTTTCGTTCCAACACATCCATGCTGACCACATATCCCAACCCAAACTATTCCCACATGCTATATCCCTCCAAACGCCTCATATTCATATACCCATACAGATGCCTTTCAAATTTTGCAATTGTACCAGCCTCCACCACTTCCTCTAGTGATTCATTCCAGACACGTACCACTCTCTGAAAAGTTGCCCCTTAGGTCTCTTTTACTTATTTCTCCCCTCACCCTAAACCTATGCCCTCCAATTCTTGACTCCCTTACTCCAGAGGAAATATCTTGGCTATTTACCCTATCCATGCCCCTCATGATTTTTTTAAAATAAACTCTATCAGGTTTCCTCTGAAAGACAATCGGATATTTTACTGTGTAGTGACTGTGGCAAATTTTCAACTCAACAGCCAAGCATGAAATTAATGATGAAGATTATTGGTTATGTTGCTAAGGGGACGCATGTTCATCAGGCTAATAGGAATTACCCTCCGCTCCTCAGTGTCTGAAGGTCAAAATTGAGCACATGACTGATATTGCAGATGGTTCTATCGTTGCAACCGAAAGACAGCATTTATGACCGTGTAGCAATCCCTCACACCGAACATAGAACATAGAACATCGAACAATACAACACAGAACAGGCCCTTCGGCCCATGATGTTGTGGCGAACATTTGTCCTAGCTTAAGCACCTATCCATGTACCTATCCAATTTCTGCTTAAAGATCGTCAATGATTCTGACTCTGCCACTCCCACAGGCAGCGAATTCCATGCCCCCACCACTCTCTGGATAAAGAACCTACCCCTGACATCCCCCCTATGCCTTCCAACCTTCACCGAAAATTTATGTCCCCTTGTAACACTCTGTTGTACCCGGGGAAAAAAAAGTCTTCCCACTGCCTGAATTAAAGTGAATTCAACTAAATCCACCTGTTCCAGAAAGTAATCCCATTACCAACAGTTTGGAAGAGCAGAATAGCTCCAAAAGTTGAATGATGTTTGGGACAATTACTCGTGTTTCCTTTTGTTACGAGTTCAATTGATATTTGGGCAAAATGCTTTAAAGTTAACGCTCTGCAGAGATTTTATTTTTCAGCTTGTCATCAAATGTGTGCATGTGTCAGTATTTTTCGAATGGGAAACATCGGAGCACAGATTTGCAATATCCAAACTGTCATTTATCTTTCCTTCGTAGTTTGAGTAATTTTGTTTGGGTCATAAACCTGTTAATTTTAACTGATCAAAGAATCCTGCAAGATTTGTTCCTAACCCTGACCAAGTCTGAGACCTATATTATTCATCGTATCACCAACCCGGTGACATTAACATTTACAATGAGCAACAGAAGCGTGGGACGAAGAAATGGAATAATGTTCTGAACTATGGATCAATGAGTCTGACGTCATTGGTCGTTATGATGTTGGGGGGATTGAGCGGGGTAGGATTTGCATGTATTTGCAAATGCAACAGCTGATGAAGGATAGTCGACATGGTTTTGTGCATGGGAAATAATTTCTAACAATATTAATTGCGTTATGTGAAGAGGTGACAAAGAAGATTGGTTATGACAGTGTGGTAGATGCTGTCCGTATGGACTTCATCAAGGCATTCAACAGGATTCCGCATAGCAGACAAGTTAGTAAGGTTAGGTCATAAATAGATCTAAGATAAGCTAGCCAAAATACTACAAAATTAGAGTGAAGGTAGGAAACAGAGGGTGGTAGAGGACTGATTTTCAGACTGGAGGCCTATGACCAGTGATGTGCCACAAAAGGCAGTGCTGAATCCACTGCTTTTCATTATTTATATAAATGATTTGAATGTGAATATTTGCCTGTTCATTATGTTTTCAGATAACCTTAAAATTGGAGGTGACGTGGCCTGCAAGGTTTGCCTCAGAATACAATGAGACCTTGATCAAATGGGCCAATGGGCAAAGGAGTGACAGATAAAGTTAAATTTAAGTAAATGTGAAGTGTTGCATTTTTGTAAGGTAAAATAGGGCAGGACATATACAATTAATGGTGGGGCCCTGG
>NW_025214332.1:20336-23358 GCF_004010195.1 Chiloscyllium plagiosum | reverse complement strand
TTCAGTTCGCTCTGCCATAGGAAGGATGTTGTTAAACTTGAGAGGGTGCAGGAAAGACTTACAATGATATTGCCGGGCATGGATTGATTGAGCTACAGGGAGAGACTGGACAGATTGGGGCCTGTTTACTCTGGAGCATCGGATGCCGAGGCGTGACATAATGGACGGTTGAAAAATCATAAGAGGCACAGATAATCTGAATAGCCAAGGTCTTTTTCCCAGGATTGGGAAGTCCAAAGATATAGGACAAAGGCTTAAGGTGAGAGGAGAAAGCTCGTAAAAGGAAAATATTTTCACCCAGATTGTGGATTTCATTTCATCCAAATTTTCATCCAACATTTAAAAGGATTCTGGGTGTGCATATTAATATGAAGGATTGACAGGGATATGGCCTAATGCTGACAAATTGGTTGAGATCAGATTGGGATGGCTGGTTTATGTGGACAGGTTTCCCTGCTTTATGACTGTGTTTAATTCAGTTCGCTCTGCCATAGGAAGGATGTTGTTAAACTTGAAAGTGTGCAGGAAAAACTTACAATGATATTGCCGGGCATGGATTGATTGAGCTACAGGGAGAGACTGGAAAGATGATGTAAGAGAGATGATAAGAAATTCTAGAAAGGCAATTTGAGTGGGAATTCTCTTCCCCAGATGTATGTGGTGTCTCTGTTCACATTTATTCAAACTGAGTTCATTAATATTTGACAGAGATTGAGTCATGGACAATGGAATACAGACAGAAAAGTGGGACTAAGACCACAACGTGATCGTCCACAATCTTAGTGCCTGGTGGAGCAGTTTCATAGTGTTCAACGACCTAATCTTGCTCCTGAGTGCGAAGCTCCATTGTTCCATTCAGCACCTCCAACCTGCTAGACAGGAGCAGTTGGAGGACACCTACTGTATCACCTGGTGCACAGAAACAGGGAAGACCATTCAGAGATATTTCAGTGATTTAGCTCCACAGACTCTGTGGAATAGAGAATTCCTGACATTCACTCCCCTCTGTTTGAAGAAACCATTGGTCTGCTCATACACCATGACCCATTGATATTTGAGCGATAGAGGTGAATTCAAAGGCTTAGCGAAGAGTGACTGGCCCTGGTATCAGGGCAGTATTTAACTGAGGTTAACATAAAGGATCCTGATAAAAATCGCACTTCACGAGAATCGATTGCAAACTCTCAGTTGTTTGGAGTCATTCACAGCACAAGATGTTTACCATCATTGGGCATTGATCATCTCAGCTGTGGGGCATCACTGCAGGAGATCCTCAGTGTAACTCCCTCAGCCCAGACATCTCCAGTTTGTCACGGGGAATCCCTGCAGTGTGGAAGCAGGCCATCCAGCCCATGGAATTCACACTGATCAGAAGTGGGGATATTCACTCCAGGTTACACAATGTTCAGAACACTTCGTCATCCCTCAGGTCCTAAAGCAGTCTGTGTCCATGCGCAACAGGATCTGGACAGCATTCAAGCCTGTTCTGTTAAACTGTCCATAACATTTATGTAACAACTCTGCCAGACACTGTACACTTCGACATTAATCGAAGAAGTTCACTCTGCACCTCAATCTGGCTTCACAAGAATGTGGAAAAGTCATTCAGCCCAAAAAAACTATTGTGTAAAAAGAGAGACAGCCCATTATGTCCCTCATGCCTGCTACACAGGAAGACAAGCAGTCTGTTCAACACTACACGTCACTTACACATGATACGAAAGAGACAATTTCACACTCGGAGTCATTTATAAAGGACCAGGAAGTGGTCATTCTGCTTCTCAAGTCACTAACGCAGGAACTGGAAGGTTTCAGAGATGGTCCAACATCACAAACAAATGGAGCAGGGACTGAACTGCTCTGCTTTGTTCCTCGTGGCTTTATTACTCATAGTGGATATGTGTTACTTTAGCATTGTTTTCTGTGAGTTGGAATGAAGACAATTTTTTAACCAGATTCAAAGACATCTTCCATCGCTGACAGAGCAGACCCATGTTCTCTCTGGAAGTCAGAAGCTGCTGGGGAATGGATAATTGTTCCAGAATGAAAGTATTATAGCTTCTGACGGGATTGTGTACAACGTAACATTGAGTACAGAGTCACTTTAATGTGCATGAAAGTGTTCAGAGTTCATTCAGAACCTGTACCTCATAGCCAGTGGAAATGTGGTTTGCACAGGCACGTAAACTATTGAGAATCGAGCATCCTATGAAAAGTATGGAATTTTTCACCTTATCAATGGCTGCTTGAGAGATAATGAGGGTCCGTCAATAACCATCAAGTTTCAACTTCTCATTCTCTCACAGCGCTGCAGATTAAACAGATAGTTCTTGCATTCTATCCTTATGGTAACATCATGCCAGGGTCAGTTTGGTGAAAGTCCTTTGCACTGTCTCGGTGACATGGAGATCATTATTTATTTAGCAGACTCAGTCTGTACATATTACCCCAAGTACTGGCTCAGCAAAACACTACCATTGAGTAAGATATATCTACTCTGGTACTTTATTAATTGTCCATGACAGACCATATATCCAATACAGTATTAGTTACTTCCTGCCCCATAAGAATTCTTTTAATGACTTATAATCAAGGTCGTTTTCAACAACAGCCCTTCCCAACCTCTCACCATTTAACAAACATAAATGTCAATTATGGTATTTGTTGTTCACATCTGTATCATTTTCATCTCCTGTGAACAGCTATTGTACAAGAACTGATTCTTCTGATACCCCACAAGCCTTCCGTCCACAGAAAAAAAACGACTCATCTGTTCATTTTGTTCATTATTCAATTTTTAAGCCATATGGTGCATATTCCACCACTACCTACACATGGACTCTAACATTCTCTACTCATCTGCATTCAACCATGTCAGACTTCTTCTGAAAATTCAATTACTCTATTCACACTGGTTCTCAATTGTCAATGACACAATGGATAGAGTCCACAAACTCCAGCAGGTTTATCAAAGATCATTTTCCTTTTCTGAATCTCGGCCAAATACACTCTCACATACACA
>NW_025214332.1:18940-20306 GCF_004010195.1 Chiloscyllium plagiosum | reverse complement strand
ACACACACACTTTCTCACACTCACAACCCCCACCCCAGACAGACACACACACACACACACAGACAAAGACCCATGTGCACACATATATTTTGTGGGGTGAATTTGTACTTGCAGAGTTACATTGTACTTTAGTCAAAAATTGCATGCATTCATGTGGAACTCTGAGCTCAAAACTGCATGAATTTATGTAAAACTCAATAATCTCTCCGTTTAGATTAGAATCAATCTAAATATCAGGTCATAGACAGAGAACACAGGGGACTAACACCTTCAACATACATCGGATACTGCCTGAACTGCTGTGCTCTTCCAGCACCATTGATCCAGAACCTTCAACATAAGTTTAACTATCACTCAATGTTACAGCTAACCTGAGAATGCAACTTTAAAAAAAGGTTTTGTGATTTACACGTGAAAGAAGTGAAACTATCACTGTATTCTAACAGATGAAAAGCTTAACAGAAAATCAATTTTTCAATGTATAATTTCAGTTACATCACACTGTAAGAAGCGTCGCTCCGAAAGCTAGTGTGCTTCCAATTAAACCTGTTGGACTATAACCTGGTGTTGTGTGGTTTTTCACTTTAAACAGGGTCATATCTAGATTGACGTGATCTTTTTGAATGTGGGGAAAGGGGTTATGTTAGAAGAATGTCCTTTTTATTTTCCTTCTACTTCATCATTAGCAGTCCCTTTGCTTGCTTTTAATTTGTCTCTCTCTCTCTTTCTCTCTCTTGCTGGACATTTCTCCACCCATTCAACTTACCTCCCCCTCACTCATCCAACTATGTGATATAAAGAATATTATTTCTCGGTTGCTTTCAGTGTTGATGTAGGGTCACTAGACTTGAAACTTTATCTGTTTTCTTGTGACAGAGGCTGCCATATTCTCTGCGATTCTGCAACATCTTCACACACTGGAGCATTTTATTTCAAATCTCCAGCATCCACAGTTCATTAGTTTATTTCACCTTTAATGTTGTCGTTTCACGGGATGTCAGCATCACAGGCAAGGGCAGCATATGTTGTCCATCACTAGCTGCCCTTGACTGTGAGGTCATTTGTCAAGACAATATTGAGCCAACCATGTGGTCGTGCGTCTGAAATCACACTTCGTTTCTTTACCAAAGGCTGTAAGTGAAATAATGAAAGAAATCCTGATGGTTTATCGTTGCCATTAATAAAATGGGATTTCATTCCAATTTTTGTCATTCGAATTTAAGTTCTGTCATTGGCTGTGATAGGATTTGAAACAATGCCATTAAGGTTATTACCTGTGCCTCTCAATGACCCGTCCAGTGAAGTCATTACTCTGACATGGGGTCCCTATTATGAAATAGCTGGAGAAGCAAGAACAAGTATGTGT
>NW_025214332.1:3319-8114 GCF_004010195.1 Chiloscyllium plagiosum | reverse complement strand
CTTAGGAGATGGGAAAAGATGGTGCAGTTGGAGTAAAACATGCACTACTATGAGGTTATGCGCTTTGGTAGGAAGGATAGAGACGTGGAATATTTTCTAAACTGGGAAAAAATTCAGAAGTCTGAAATGCAAAGAGACTTGTTGAGTTAATGCTTCGGAAGGCAAATACATTGAATGGATTTATTTCGAAAGAATTGAATATAAAAGCAGGGATGAACTTCGAAGGCACTAAACGCTCTGATCAGGTCACAATTAGATTATTGTGTGCAGTTTTGGGCCCTTTATCTCAGCAAAGATGTACTGGCGCTAGAGCTGTTCAGAGGAAGTTCACCGGAATGGTCATAGGAATGAAAAGCTTAACATATGACGAATGCTTGAGGATTCTGAAATTTAGAAGAATGAGAAGGAATCTAATTGAAACTTACAGAGTACTGAATGACCTGGACAGAGTGGATTTTGTGACAATTTGTCCTTTGGTAGGGATCCGAGGTACAGCCACGGATTACAGGGAAAACCTATTTAGAACAGATATAAGGAGAAGCTTCTTCAGCCAGAGTATTGTAATTCTATGACATTCACTGCCACAGAAGGCTATGGAGGCCAGGTCATTGAGTACATTTAAGCCTGTGCAGGATAGGTTCTCGATTGTAAAGGGGATCAAGGGTTATGGGGACAATGAGGTTGAGAAACCTATCTGCTTTGATTGAATGTTGGAGCAGATTCGATTGGCTGAATGGCCCGGTTTCTACTTCTCTCTCGTCTGCTCATATGGTCTCTGCTAATATTGGCTGTCCTCAGTCCTCATTATAGATTCTGGATTAGTGGTGCTGGAAGAGCACAGCAGTTCAGGCAGCATCCAAGGATCTTCGAAATCGACGTTTCGGGCAAAAGCCATTAATCAGGAATCAGGCACATTAGGCACATTCCTGATGAAGGGCCTTTGCCTGAAACGTCGATTTCGAAGCTCCTTGGATGTTGCCTGAACTGCTGTGCTCTTCCAGCACCAGTAATCCAGAATCTATAATGAGGACTGAGGACAGCCAATATTAGCAGAGACCATATGAGCAGACGATATAGAAGTAGAAACCGGGCAATTCAGCCAATCGAATCTGCTCCAACATTCAATCAAAGCAGATAGGTTTCTCAACCTCATTGTCCCCATAACCCTTGATCCCCTTTACAATCGAGAACCTATCCTGCACAGGTTTAAATGTACTCAATGACCTGGCCTCCATAGCCTTCTGTGGCAGTGAATGTCATAGAATTACAATACTCTGGCTAAAGAAGCTTCTCCTTATATCTGTTCTAAATAGGTTTTCCCTGTAATCCGTGGCTGTACCTCGGATCCCTACCAAAGGACAAATTGTCACAAAATCCACTCTGTCCAGGTCATTCAGTACTCTGTAAGTTTCAATTAGATTCCTTCACATTCTTTTAAATTTCAGAATCCTCAAGCATTCGTCATATGTTAAGCTTTTCATTCTCAGAATCCTCAAGCATTCGTCATATGTTAAGCTTTTCATTCCTATGACCATTCCGGTGAACTTCTCTGAACAGCTCTAGCGCCAGTACATCTTTGCTGAGATAAAGGGCCCACAACTGCACACAATAATCTAATTATGACCTGATCAGAGCGTTTAGTGCCTTCGAAGTTCATCCCTGCTTTTATATTCAATTCTTTCGAAATAAATCCATTCAATGTATTTGCCTTCCGAACTCAACAAGTCTCTTTGCATTTCAGACTTCTGAATTTTTTCCCAGTTTAGAAAATATTCCACGTCTCTATCCTTCCTACCAAAGCGCATAACCTCATAGTTGTGCCTGTTTTACTCCAACTGCATCATCTTTTCCCATCTCCTAAGTTGTCCAAATCCTTCTGCAGCTTGTCCACATCCTCAGTGCTACCTGTCTCTCTACATATCTTTGTAATATCTGCAAACTTAGCTAGAATGCCCTTTGGACCATTAATGTACAGAATGAAACGTTGCCCCAACACTGAGTCTTGTGGAACACATTTTGTCACCTTCTGCCATCCTGAAAAGGATAATTTTATCCCCACTATCTGCCTTTTTCCAAAAAGCCAACTTTTATCCATGCTAGCAGCTTGCCTCTAACACTATGGGCCCTTATCTCAATCAATAGCTTACTGTGTGGCACTTGACAAAGGCCTTCTCGAGATCCAAGTGGATAACATGCATTGGCTGTCTTTGGTCTAAGCTCTCGTTACTTCCTCAAAGAATTCTAGCAGATGTGTCAGGCATGAACTCCCTTGATGAAACCATGCAGAGTTTGCCCGAAACTACTATACACCTCCAAATATTCAGAAATCCCAGGCTTCCCGGTCGATTGCAGGATCTTACCACCGTCTGAGATGAGGCTAATTGGTCTGTACCTTTCTGTCTTCTGACGTATTCCATTGTTAATCAGAGATTTTACGTTAGTCCTTTTCCAGTCCTCTTGGATATTCCATAATTCTAATGATTCCTGAAAGATCATCACGAATGCCTCCACTACCACTTAGCTTTATCCCTGAGAGTTCTGTTGTATAATTCTTCTGGTCCAGGTAATTTATCCACATTCAGCCCATTCAGTATTTTTCTACCACGTCTGTCCCTGCCTTCTCTAGTCACCAATGGTTGCTTCATCCTCCCTGTAGTATGCTTCTTTTTTATTGGGAAGAATCTTTGTTGTGTCTCTTGAATTACTTCCAGAAACCCCTGCCATTGCTGTTCGACTGTTTTTTCCTGCTCGGTCCCTCTCCCAAGCAATTCTACCCAGCTCCTCCCTCATGCCTCTGTAGTTGCCTTTATTCAGCTGTAATACCGTTACCTCTGATTCTATCTTCTCCCTCAAAAATTGCAGAATAAATTCAGTCATATTATCATCAATGCTTCCAAATATTCATTCACCTTAAGATCCCTTAAATAGTCTGCCTCATTGCACAACACTAAATCCAGCATTGCCTGTTCCCAACTGTGCTCTACAACAAGCTGTTCCAAAAAGCCCTATTGTAGATATTGCATAAATTACTTCTATTGTGAACCACTACCAACCTGATTTTCCCAGCCCTCCCGCATATTGAAATCTCCCACGATCACTGTACTTCGCCTTTATGACCCATATTTTCTATCACCTGTGGTATGTTGTGCCCCAGCTCCTGACTACTCCTTGGAAGCCTGGACATAACGCCAACCATGTTTTTTTTCAAACTTTGCGGATTCTCTATTCTGCCCACACAGATTTTGTGCCATCTGACCCTACATCATGGCATGCAGTCAGAAAGTCGTAGAGTCATTGAGATGCACAGCACAAAACAGACTCTTCGGTCCAAATCGTCCATGTCGCCCAGATATCCCAAGTTAATTTATTTCCATTTGTCAGCACATGGACTAACCTTCATACCCCTCCTATTTATATACTCATCCAGATGTCTTTTGAAATTTGGAATGGGACCAGCGTCCATCAATTCCTCTCACAGTTGTTTCCATACTCGCACCAAACACTGCATGAAAAGTACTTGCTCCTTAGGCCCCTTTTAAACCTATATTCTCTAGTTCACCTCCACTCCAGGGAAAAGACTTTGCCTAATTATCCCATGCATGCCCCTCATTATTTTCTGAACCGGTATTCGGTCATCCCTCAGCCTCCACCGCTTCAGGGAAAGCAGCCCAGCCTATTCAGCTTCTCCCTGTAGCTCAAATAGTCCAATCCTGGCAACATCATTATAAATCTTTTTTGAATCCTTTCACATTTCAAAACATCTTTCCAATAGCAAGGAGACAAGAATTCTTACGACTGATTTGTTTTCATTCTTACTAATAAAGCAAACGCTTCCGCCAAGCGCTCCCAACCCTCCAGCCTATCTTTATGATAGGATGTACATCATTGAATATTCAGCTGTCAATCCTGCTTCCATTGTAGTCATGTCTCTGTGATTCTTACCACGTCATAATTGCCAATTTTTATCTGTACCACAAACCCATTTACCTTATTCCTTATACGGCATGCATTCCGATGTAACCCTTTCAGTCCTGTATTAACCGTCCCTCCTCTCAGTGTCATTTGTTTGTCCAGTGTGCTTGAAGTTTTATTGCTTACACTTTCAATCCACTTTGTCCTATTTGTGTCTGTGCTGGAGATTTCAATCAACTCTCCTGAGTTCTGCACTCTTACCTCCTCTTTTTATTCGAGTTTTCTAATTTTCCCTATAAATGAAACCCCTCTCCAAACCTAAAAGATTTTTGAAAGATCTGTCCATAGCCCTTGTTGTGTGATTTGTAAGGACTCTCGTCTCAGCATTGTTCAGATGAAGACCGTCCCATCAGAACAGGTCCCTTCTTCCCCAGTAATAAAATGTTTTATTAAATACAAAATACAGGGACAAAAATCACTTTTTGCAAATTCATAAATATGGAAAGTAGAAAGTGATAAGATTGTTAAAATACATTCAAACATGGAGCTATATAAATTGAAATGTGAATTATAAAACCATGAGAGTGGTGTGCAAACTTTATCAATCATTATTTGACCCACAGCTGAGATACTGATTTCCCCTCTGTCAGTGATCTCCCTCACTGAGATTCTCTGGCCCAGTCTCTCACACAGTGTTTCGTGGGATAATCAGTTCCAACTTTGTGCGAAGATTTGTAGCTCGGGTGCTCGTTGTTGTGGTTCTGTTCGCCGAGCTGGAAGTTTTTGTTGCAAACGTTTCGTCCCCTGGCTAGGCGACATCATCAGTGCTGGGTACCCAATATACCAACCACGACAGCGGACAGCTGAAACTGACAACAGGAAG
>NW_025214332.1:0-1299 GCF_004010195.1 Chiloscyllium plagiosum | reverse complement strand
ACGATACGACCAGCTATCCTTAGTAGCCACACACGCAGACAACAAGCAACATGAATTCGACTGGGACAACACTACTATCACAGGGCAAGCCAGACAGAGAACAGCCAGTGAATTCCTAGATGCATGGCATTCATCCACAAACTCCATCAACAAACACATCGACCTGGACCCAATACACCAACCACTACAGCGGACAGCTGAAACTGACAACCGGAAGCGGCAGGGACAGACCACTATAAACACCGGAGGAAACATCAAAGAAGCGCTTTGCAGGAGGCTCCCAAGCACTGATGATGTCGCCTAGCCAGGGGACGAAACGTTTGCAACAAAAAACTTCCAGCTCAGCGAACAGAACCACAACAATCATCAGTTCCTGCTGCTGTTGGTACAGTCCATTTCAATTAATCCACCCCCTCCCTGGAACCAATCTATTGGTCTATTTAGTTCTGTTTAACTGTAAGCTAATCAGCTCTGTGATGTTATTGGAGATAAATTATCTGAGATGACAGCCAGTATTACAGGGCATGGCACCAGACAAAGGACTTGCATTCCAGGGGAAGTCCTAACTAAAATTTCCATCTTCTGTCTATTTTCCTCATGTTGATTCCTGATCTTACCAACTTCACTCTCGTCTAATGCCCTCTCCTCCCACTCAGTCGCTCCGCTTTCTATACACTCTGTTTATCTCCCTTCACATTCTTTCTTTCTGTTTCGTTCTCTCTCTCTCTCTCTCACTCTATCTCCAGACAATCCCTCCTTTGAGATAGTGCAGTTGGAGAGCTTATGGATGGCTGAATGGCCTCCATCTGTGCTGTATTCATTGTGAACTTCTCTGACCCACAATCAAGACGTTAGGCGCCTGGAGAGACAAGCTGTTCCTGCGAATGACACAGTGCACAATCATCCATTATCTCTTACTATTTTCTGACATGCAGTGTCCTCGAAATAGGTGTTCAAAGAAAATAGATTTAAAATCGAGCAGCAGCTAGGGGTGGGCAAGAAAGACTGGGTAACCCGAGACACCCACATCCCATTCTTAATTTACAAAAATAATCCATTAGGATGGTCTCACTGGAACACCGCTGGGACGAGTGTCCTGGCCAGTCACGTCGGTAGGTATATGGGCAGGGCTTTAAACTGACAGAGAGGATGCAGGGTCAGGGTTCAGGTGAAAAGAGCTTTCCAAATCTAAATAGAAAAAGTGACGCATTGAAACAGCATGGGAATGTGGCTGAAGACAAGCTGGAAGGTACAGGATGGAACATTGTTTAAATAAATCTTTAGATCAGTGAATAGATT
>NW_025214331.1:40269-41871 GCF_004010195.1 Chiloscyllium plagiosum | reverse complement strand
TTACCCTAGGAAAAAGACTCACACTGTACACCCTGTTCAATCCTCTGATCACCTTGTGTGTCTCTATCAAATCCCCTCTTTGCCTCCTCCTTTCCAAAGAGAACAGACCCAAGTCTCTCAGGCTTTCCTCATAAGACCTTCCCTCTCAACCGTGCAACATCCTGGTAAATTTCCTCTGCACCTTTTCCAATCCTTGCACATCCTGTAATGGGGCGACCAGAACTGTACACAATATTCCAAGTGTGGCCGCACCAGCGTTTTGTATAGTTGCAGCATGATATTGCGGTTCCGCAACTCAATCCCTCTACCAATGAAACCTAACACCCCGTGTGCCTTCTTAACAGCACTATCCACCTGAGTGGCAACTTTCAGGGACCTATGTACATGGACTCCAAGATCCCTCTGCACATCCACCCTACCAAGAATCTTACCACTGACCCAGTACTCTGCCTTCCTGTTATTCTTCCCAAAGTGAATCACCTCACATTTAGCTGCATTGAACTCCATTTGCCACCTCTCAGCCCAATTCTGCAGTTTATCCAAGTCCCCCTGCACCATTCTTCCACACTGTCCACTACTCCACCAACTTTACTGTCATCTGCAAACTTACTAATCCATCCACCTATGTCTACGTCTAAGTTTTTTATAAAAATGACAAACAGCAGTGGTCCCAAAACGGATCCTTGTGGCACACCACTAGTAACCAGACTCCAGGCTGAATATTTTCCATAAACCGCCACTCACCTTCTTTCAGAAAGCCAGTTTCTAATCCAAACTGCTAAATCCCATGCCTCTGCATTTTCTCCAACAGCCTACCATGTGGAACCTCATCAAAGGCTTTACTGAGGTCCATGTAGATCACGTCAACTGTCCTACCCTCATCCACATGCTTGGTCACCTTCCCAAAAATCTCAGAGGTTTGTCAGACATGACCTGCCCTTGACGAAACCATGTTGACGATCTGAAATCAACTTGTTACTTGTTAGATGATTATAAATCCGATCTGTTGTAATCCTTTTCAAAACTTTTCCTATGACAGATGAAAGGCTCACTGGTCTATAATTACCTGGGTCATCTCTACTGCCCTTCTTGAACAAGGGCACAACATTTGCACCCCTCCAGTCCTCAGGTACTAAACCTGTAGACAATAACAACTCAAATATGAAAGCCACTGACTGGTGTCTCTCAGTTCTCTCTGTCTCTCATTCTCCGTCACTGGCTGTCTTACACTCTGTCTCAGGGACATATCTGTACAATGACTGTCGTCTCTCAGGCGCCCCCCTCTCCCAGGAAGATATCTGTATGTGAACTGGGGGTGTAGAAATGGGGTGCAGATAGTTGTGTCTCACCAGTAAGGTCGTGGGCAGGCAATTCTCTGAGAAGTGACTTTACAGATGAGCAGACAGTTACAGGGACACCGAACATATTTCTTCCCAAACGGAGCGTTCTTAATGGGCTGCAGCGAGGGAGAGAGAAACACAGACAAGCGTGAGAGAGAGGACAAGTGACATGGGCTGCCCAGGAGTGAGCGAGCGAGGCAGACGGGCAGGGGGAGAGAGCGAGCGAGCGCGAGGGAGACGGGCAGGGAGAGAGCGCGAGCGA
>NW_025214331.1:17648-19637 GCF_004010195.1 Chiloscyllium plagiosum | reverse complement strand
TTCTTGTAGCATCTCATAAAGCAGGCGGTTAGTGGATCCAAGCTTTTGCATGGCCTTCGCAGAATAACAATTGCCATCTATCGGTTTTGCTTTTCCATTCTAAAGGCTGGAACATTAAGTTTGGAAACTAGAGAATAGTCTGATCCCAAACTCTGAAGGCACCTCCATGTCACTGGAAACCTACAACTGGGACCGTCTTCCTTCGAAAATTTCAGTGCCTTTTCTGTTCCCATATTTTCTCATTGTCCCGGAGCTGAGATGACTTTTGAATTTCTGACGTGCAAACACGGGAGTTCATTCAATGTTTCAGATTAGTTCTTATCCAGAAAATATCAGAGTCAATGTATCGGCCTCTTAAAGCATGGGAAGGGATCGGGACCGTCTCTGCTCAGTCGGACAGTTCACCCTTCATTCTCCTCTGAATCCGCTACCCAAGGAATGTCTAAAGATTCACAAAGCTGGAGAATGGAATTTCTGTTTGGCTCTTGATGATCTTTCCATATTCCTCTTCGCAACATTTTCCCAGCATCTTTTTCACAATCCCCTGCTTTGCACCAGGTCAAGAGATGAGGAAATCGTCTTTTGTGGAGAAATTGCCGTATCTGCGAACGGTCTCTTTGAAGCAAATAAAGTTAATGGGAAATATCCTGGGGAAGTTTAAAACGATGTTGGAGGGAACAATGGGGATGGGAGAGTTGATGATCAGGAGGAACATTTGCCTCTGACCAGTTCAACTCCCCAGAAGACTGGAATTGAGGACATTTAATGGAAAACAGCATTTGTGTCGAATAAACTTTGCGAATTCTAAATAAACTACACATGTCTGGCATTATCGGTGGTTGGAGGAACAGAGCGAACGTTTTGAGTCAGGTCCGTTTCCGGTTCACAACCCAAGTTTCCTGCATGTCAACAAATAAGCGGATCTGACAAAACGTAGGGTTATTGAGACGTGTTTCCTGTAGTTTGAGGGATTACGCATCCACCGGAAAGTCATTTAAAATCAACAGTGAAGGAATCGCAGTTGTGATTGAAACCTGCGCGGGGAACCCCTAATATATATCTACTACATCGCCTTACCCACTCAGCCACAACTATTACCCGGAGATGCTGCTTAATATTTTAATTGGTGCTTCCAAGAGAAAAAGTGAATACAGTATTCGGTTTGTTCTGTCTGCGCAATGACTCCAAAATTTGGGTTCCCCCTGTAAGTGATTAGAATGGAGGAGGCTGATAGGAAATTGGATTGAACGACACATATTGATGAGAGATAGAGTGCTTGAGAAGATGCATTTTTATGACCAGAGAGATGAGTAAAAATGTAATGGATCGAGAAATGAAGATGTCATAGTATTTTAAAGCGCCTTAATATCACTATCTGTGTCCCAGGCACTGAAGAAAATTTGAAGCAGATGTGTCGTTTTCAAATCTAATGTGCCAATCCGGGCAGTTTGTTCAACCAGAAGATAAAAAGAAACTGCCATAAATACTTAGAACTGACACTGGAGACGCAAGTGAGATTATGCCTTACATTTAGCGTTTGTTCTGCTCTGGGATTGCTATCCGGGATAGTATAGGACTGGAGGTCCTAAAAAAGGAGAAGTGTTTACCCAATTAAGACACAGATGAGGAGGCTGTTGTCACATTCTCAGGGGAGCAAATACGTGTACTTACTTTCAACAGAGAAGTCTGTCAATATTGGATATATTTACGGCTTCAATTACTTATGTCTCTGTTAATAGCATGGAGCAAGTGGCATTGTGAAATGTGTCCAAGTTTGCTGAGATAGACAATAATGGGAGAGCATGTTGTGGTGAGGACGTGGGAATCTGCAAAGGAGTATAAATAGTTTGAGTGAGTGGGGGAAACACTTTGCAGATGAAGTTTCATGTTGGGAGAGTCAGGGTGGAAGAGTCAAAAGGCAGAGCATTATTAAAATAGAGGGAAAATAGAAAAAAAAACTAGAAGCACAGAGGAATCTAGGAGTTCTTG
>NW_025214331.1:14646-16940 GCF_004010195.1 Chiloscyllium plagiosum | reverse complement strand
GTTCTTCATGAATGTGGGTCTCGATTTGCCTTCCTCTTGGTCCTTTACAATGTTTTATGCAGTCCTTGCGTGGAGTATTGTTTGTCCACATGTGTCCAGCACATGCTGGGTATTGGTCATTTGTTCTGGTGAGTTGTTGGCTGAACCTGGCTTTCGATTTATGTTCTCTCATAAATCCGAATGGTGAGAGGAGTGTGGCTGTCAGTTCTGAGATATTCTCTTCATATATTAGGTAGAGTGCTTAGGATATGGGGGTCATAGCATGTCCTCCGAACGTTGTTTCTCTGTAAGGATTCTGCGGGAATATCTATTGCTGGCAAAGCATTTCTGGAGTAGCCAGTGAAAACAAAGGCTAGCTGCCCCTCGTCGCAATACACACAGTCGACTGGAAAAACAAGTTGGACTGGGTCAACACATAAATAATAGGAGAAGCCAAATAGAGGGCGGCCAGAGAATTTCTAGAAGGACAACACTCATCCATGAACTCCATCAACAAGCACGTTGAGCTAAACCCAAAATACTGGGACCTGCAACGAAATGACAGAACCAACAAACGAAAGCAGTGCAAACGAACTCAAATCAATTCCAAATGCCACAGGACAGTCACGCTTCACAGGAGTCTCAGCACCCCTGAAGATGTCGCCGAGAAAGGGGAGGAAACGGCTGCAAACCAACATCCCAAAACTGCCAAATTTAAACACAACTGCAACCTGCACTAGAATTACAAATCTTTACACAAACCTTGAAATCCCAAAACAGTCCGGGCCGTGGCAGCAAGGAAATGAACTCTGGACACCCACATGACAGGTGAGGATAGTAAATATCACACTACGGAGGAGGTCAGAGCTAGCCAAGCTGCCAGCTCCTTGTTCGTAACCTTGTGAAAAATAACTGATTGACTCTCCTCATCCCTTTTTCCATCCTTTAGCATTGTAATGCCGTCAGCATTACAAATTCACAAGTGAACACCTCAGAAGGTTATTAGGGTTTCTGCCGCTCTGACGCTTGGAGACAGTGAGTTCCAGATTCCAAACACTCGCTGTCTGATTAAGTTTTATATCCATCTACTCAAACGCTCTTGCATCTTACCTGAAATCTCCGGTTCACTGGTGATTGGCAACTCCATCATAGGGAAACGTTTCGCTCAATGTGCCCAATCCAGACCCCTAATTATTTTCTGCATATCAATTATATCTCCTGTCAATCTCCCCTGCTCTCAGGAAAATAATCCCAGTCTGTCGAAACACTTCAATAGCTGCGCTTCTTCAATCCAGACAATATCTTGACAAATCACTTCTGCACTGTTTTGATAGCTGTCATATCGCTTCTATCATGTGAATTGCAGAATTGAAATCAATATCCTAGCGACAACTGAATGATGACATGAAACAAATGTGCAGAAACCACCGAAATTGGTCTTTTCCATTAAAGTCTCTTCACTTCTATTCGGTTCAGAGCCTTTTTCGTGAACCTGATTCTCCAATACTCTCTGGTCCATTCAAATAAATCACTATACGTGAGGATTGATCATGCAACCACCTTATCTGAGTGCATTAAGTGGTTTGTCGGTCCTGATGGTGATATTGGGGCACGTTCACCGAGCAACAATGACTTAATAGTGTCAAAGTGAAAGTGAGTGTTAGACGGTGGAATGCATCAGTGACATGGTAGGACTGACAGAAAGGGGGGATAGTGTTTGTGAAAGAGAGAGAAGTCTCCAATATTGGGTGAATTGGAATCCTGATATATGAATCGCAATGACGTCAGAGAGCAGACTGAAGGAATAAAATCATCACTTTGGAGATGATTTTCCCGTTAAAAATGGATTGATTCATTTCAGTGTTTGTTTCACACAAGTTACGTCGCATAACATGGAACAAATGTGCCATGCCATTACTCGGAAATGAGCGGAGTTTGCTGCAGTCACAACGCAGTGTACGAACCACTATATGACCATGTGAGAAAAAAAACACGATATAAAAAGCAAAAAACGCAATGGCAGAGGTAGGTGAGGAACAGCACCGCATGAACAACAGGAAATCTTTTCACATACTGGACTGAGGTGTGGATACTGAGATTGAGTTGAAACCTTTTCTTTGATGTCCCTAGAGACTGTGGATATTCGATCATTGAGGATGTTGAAGACTGAATCCGATAGGTTCCTACAAAAGATGAAATGTACAGGCGATAATTCACGGGATTGTCGAAATGTAGTTTTCAGTAACACCGAAGTTTCACATCGTTATTTTATCCGTTCCACGAGACAGGGAAGTAAATATTGTTCACACTCACAT